>NW_024395977.1:30367171-30472209 GCF_016617805.1 Bactrocera tryoni
GACATTAAAGTCGCGTATTGGACTACTGGGAGATTTTGGAAATATAATTCGCTGGAAATCTTGATCCTCTTTATGTACGGCTTTTTGTCGATACATTTTTTCAACATCCCCATTGAAAACGTATTTGTATATACGCCAGTTTAGTATGAGGAGCATTAAATACGGCTGGAAGGACCATGTTTATTCTATTAGTTTTCCCGGCACTCACCTTGTATTAAAGAAAAAAACTTCGGAACGGAAATCGAAATTAAAAGCTGGAGCACGGAGCACGTCTGCGGTGTGTCGAATCGAAAACCAAAAAGAGACTAGTGCCTTGTCCGTCGGTCCCTTTTGTTTTTTTTTTGTGTGGTGTCCTCATGTGTTAAATGCGTGATGTTGGTATTGTCTGCGTGTGATGTGGAATGTGATGATGATGTGGTGTGAAATGAAGATGTGGTGTGGAATGATGATGTGGTGAATGTAATGTGTGTGGTGTGGAAGTGTAATATTGTGAGGGGGGTCTGAGATTCATTTAGACATACAGAAATCATTTGGCCCATTTGAAAATTTCAAATCTATTGCGTATATCAAAGAAATAAGAGAGTAAGTTTTAAATTATTAAAGTTAAATAGTGCATATTTAATTCAAATAGTTGTTATAGATAGTAAATTTTTGCGAAATATGTAATTTGTGCGTTATATCTACACATACATATATGTAAATGTAAAAAATTTAAAATCTAAATTGAAACGAATTGTCCGGTTACAATTATAATTGTGTAGAATTTAGAATGCCCAGGATTTCGGGAATAAAATATGTATGGTCGGATAGAGGAGGTTCTTCAGATCAATAGTGCAATCCTTTAGTTGATGTTAAATAAATATAATTGAACAATAAGTTAATATTAAAAAAAAATTCACACGAATTAGTGAAGTGTTAGTGGACATAAAAATGCGAAATATATGTAAGTGTAAA
The DNA here is from genome assembly GCF_016617805.1 of Bactrocera tryoni. NCBI lineage: Eukaryota > Metazoa > Arthropoda > Insecta > Diptera > Tephritidae > Bactrocera > Bactrocera tryoni. The sequence continues at coordinate 30,368,126 of NW_024395977.1, forward strand.
ATTAATTTTAAATCGAAAAATACGTTCTTCGAATACTGGTAATTTTCAGCTTTAAACGCAAATATATCGAATATTCCCGCGAGTATAAGAATATATACTCTTGAACTGAAGAACCTCCTCTATAACTAAAAATGTTCACTTGTTCGTTTAAGATATCTGTTTGTATGCAGAATATCTAAATTTGTTTAAAATAAAAACAACATTAGTGTTTCATAATGAATAAAAGTGAACATAGTTCGAATATACATATACGCATTTCGACACGATTCCGATTACATTGGCGGAGGGGTAAAAAACCCGAATTTCCGTATAAATGGAGTATGTACGGATAGCTTCTCCAGAGGAGGAATATCCAAAAATAATGTAAAAATTACTAATATTTTTTATAATATTCACGATTAAAAGTTCAAAAATTTGCACTAAGAAAACATGTTATTTCTCTATGTTTCACAAAATTTTTTCACATATTTTACTTTGTATATTTAAATACACACTCTAAGCTTTGAAATAAGATTACATTTCACTTTTATTTTGCTATATTTTACATAAATTTATTAATTTAAAAATCACTTAGCACACTCATCGTTGAAAAGGTTAGATTGTTTACAATTATGAAGAAAACGAGCCTTGCCACATCTTAAACAGCAAATATGTACGATTTTTAACAAATTTTTCTTTGTTTGTTTTATCGCGTGATTCTTTTTTCTATATTAACAATAAAAAATACTTTCTACGTATATATATGTGTAATACGTAATTTATGTGACTGAAGTACTTTCGCGAAGTACTCCTTTCTGCGTTGGAGGCCTTCGGCCGCGCTTTAAAAAAATAACACTGGTCGAGCGAATACCCGGGGTGACTGAAGTACTTTCGCGTAGTACTCCTTTCTGCGTTGGCGGTTTTCGGCCGCCCTCTAAAAAAATAACCCTGACCGAGCGAATACCCGGGGTGACTGAAGTACTATCGCGTAGTACTCGTTTCTGCGTTGGCGGGCTTCGGCCGCGCTCAAAAAAAAATAACTCTGGCCGATCGAATACCCGGGGTGACTGAAGTACTTTCGCGTAGTACTCTTTCTGCTTTGGCGGCCTTCGGCCGCGCTCTAAAAATAACCCTGGCCGAGCGAATACCCGGGGTGACTGAAGTACTATCGCGTAGTACTCCTTTCTGCGTTAAAAATAAAAAAATATATTGACTTTTGGTTATAAAGTGGTGAAAGATGTTATATTCTTTGGTTATTATGCACTCATATTCAAACAAAATTTAAGTTTTCGTTATAAAATTGATAAATTTAGATTATTATTTCTGTCAGCAATTTCCATTTATATATTATATTGAAACAAAATTTGAGCTTTGGATATAAAGTAGTTATATTTTTTGGTTATTATGCACTCAAACTCATATTTTAAATATAATAATATATATATCGTCACCTAAAATACAAACCAATGTATCATAAAAAATAAATGGAAATCGCTGACAGATATAATAACCAAAAAATATAACTACTTTATATCCAAAACTCAAATTTTGTTCAACTTCAAAATTATCTACAACTTCAAAGTTATGACTGTCAACAGTGACGTGAGAGCCAAGTCGCGAGTGCGACGACTGTTTGTTTGATGACAGGAGATATTTCGTCTTGCCCTCGTTCACTGCCAGACCCATTTTCTGTGCTTCCTTGTCCAGCCTGGAGAAAGCAGAACTAACGGCGCGGGTGTTGAGGCCGATGATATCAATATCGTCGGCATACGCCAGCAGCTGTACACTCTTATAGAAGATGGTACCTTCTCTGTTTAGTTCTACAGCTGGAACTATTTTCTTCAGAAGCAGGTTGAAGAAGTCGCACGATAGGGAGTCGCCTTGTCTGAAACCTCGTTTGGTATCGAACGGCTCGGAGAGGTCCTTCCCGATCCTGACGGAGCTTTTCGTGTTGCTCAACGTCAGTTTACACAGCCGTATTAGTTTTGCGGGTATACCAAATTCAGGCATCGCGGCATAAAGGCAGCTCCTTTTCGTGCTGTCGAAAGCAGCTTTAAAATCGACGAAGAGGTGGTGTGTGTCGATTCTTCTTTCGCGGGTCTTTTCCAAGATTTGGCGCATGGTGAATATCTGGTCGGTTGTTGATTTTCCAGGTCTGAAGCCACACTGATAAGTTCCAATCAGTTTGTTAACGGTGGGCTTTAATCTCTCACACAATACACTCGATAGAACCTTATATGCGATGTTGAGCAGGGTTATCCCACGGTACGTATAGTTGGCGCAGATTGTGGGGTCTCCTTTTTTATGGATTGGGCATAGCACACTTAAATTCCACTCGTTGGGCATGCTTTCGTCCGACCATATTTTACAAAGAAGCTGACGCATGCTCCTTATCAGTTCTTCGCCGCCGTGTTTGAATAGCTCGGCCGACAATCCGTCGGCCCCTGCCGCTTTGTTGTTCTTCGGGCGGGCAATTGCTATTCGAACTTCTTCATGGTCGGGTAATGGAACGTCTGCTCCATCGACATCGATTGGGGAATCGGGTTCTCCTTCTCCTGGTGTTGTGCGTTCACTGCCATTCAGCAGGCTGGAGAAGTGTTCCCTCCATAATTTAAGTATGCTCTAGGCATCAGTGACTAGATCACCTTTGGGGGTTCTACAAGAGTATGCTCCGGTCTTGAAACCTTCTGTAAGCCGCCGCATTTTTTCGTAGAATTTTCGAGCATTACCCCTGTCGGCCAGCTCATCAAGCTCTTCGTACTCACGCATTTCAGCCCCTTTCTTCTTCTGTCTGCAAATGCGTCTCGCTTCCCTCTTCAACTCTCGGTATCTATCCCATCCCGCACGTGTAGTGGTCGATCGTAACGTTGCGAGGTAGGCAGCCTGTTTTCTCTCCGCTGCGACACGGCACTCCTCGTCGTACCAGCTATTCTTTTGCACTTTCCGAAAACCAATGGTTTCGGTTGCAGCTGTACGTAAGGAATTTGAAATGCCGTCCCACAGTTCCCTTATACCGAGTTGTTGACGAGTGCTCTCAGAGAGCAGGAGTGCAAGCCGAGTAGAAAATCGTTCGGCTGTCTGTTGTGATTGCAGCTTCTCGACGTCGAACCTTCCTTGTGTTCACAGACACAGGAGACGTGTCTTCCGTCTATCACAACATGATAGATCTGGTTGGTAGTTTTTCGATCCGGAGACAGCCAGGTAGCTTGATGAATCTTCTTATGCTGGAATCTAGTACTACAGATAACCATATTTCGGGCCCCGGCGAAGTCAATCAGCCTCAACCCATTTGGGGATGTTTCGTCGTGGAGGCTGAATTTACCGACCGTAGTGCCAAATATACCTTCTTTGCCCACCCTGGCGTTAAAGTCGCCAAGCACGATTTTGACATCGTGGCGGGGCAGCTCTCATAAGCGCGCTCCAAGCGCTCATAGAAGGCATCTTTGGTCACATCGTCCTTCTCTTCCGTCGGGGCGTGGGCGCAAATCAGCGATATGTTGAAGAACCTCGCTTTGATGCGGATTGTGGCTAGACGTTCATTCACCGGAGTGAATGATAGTACTCGGCGACGGAGTCTCTCTCCCACCACGAATCCTACACCAAACTTGCGCTCCTTTATATGGCCACTGTAGTAAATGTCACAAGGACCTACTCGTCTCTGTCCTTGTCCCGTCCATCACATTTCTTGGATGGCGGTGATGTCAGCCTATATTTTTGCGAGGACATCAACGAGCTGGGCAGCGGCACCTTCCCAATTAAGGGTCCGGGTTTCTCATCCGAGGCTATGTTTTCTTTTTCATTGGAGGTGTTTTTTACGTGGCGGGTCCCAAAACCAGCGCACAACCCTATGCAGGGGATGTTTCGCCTTCTCACATTAGCTCGCCTTCGAACGGATGTTCTTAGGCTACCCAGAGGATACTTGGTCGAAGACCGGAAGTAGTGAGCTGCTTGAGCCATGTGTAAAAGAATCGTTTCTGGCCACTCCCAAGTGAATGGCGATCAGTGAACTTTCCTCACTTGCGTGAACTTCTACACATGACTCCATCCTCCTTTGATATTCTGCCTTTGGGAAACAATTGCCCGATGCATCTCACATGTGCAGTTTTCGGACGGCGGGCAGGATGCAGGCCGCACCTTTTATCGAAAAAAAAAAGATTCATATTTTTTAATAATTTATCTTCTAGTAAGGGGGGTATTCTACTCAAGAATTTTGAAAAAATCGATTTTTTTTCATACATTTAAAGTTTAGACCCTTGAGAACATAGCCTCCAAAGGATTTTGAAAAATTAAAATTATTTTAAGAGCTACAGTTACTTTAGTGACGCAGTGCCTAGCCCGTTTCGGCCGTATCGAATTTTTTAAACGCGTTTTTCTCGAAACCACACGGTACCGGCATTATCTCAAGTTCTATACAACCGATTTACTTGAAATTTTGTGTGAACCTTCTTTATTCCTTTATCGTTCCTACCAGCATAGTGTCAAAATTTTTGTTTTTAATATTTTAAAAAAATTCAGGAATTTCAAAGAAAAAGCGTAAAAATGATTTTTATTTTCAGGCAGTCGCCATTTTTCAAAAAAAAAAATTTTCGTGTTCCCTGAAATAGGGACTATAACAGCATCCTTACTGATTAAAAATTTTTGATTTTTTTTTTTCAGACCACCAGGAGAGTCAAGATCAATGTCACCAGGATGCGCCATATTTTTTTTACACCTGTCTCCCCCCCTCTAATTATTTTAATTTCTAATATTTTTTTGTAAAATTTTTTTTCTGTATTCTTAAGATATCAATAAAAACACCATAAAAAATGGAAAGTAAAAATATTAATTGCCTTCTTTTTACGGCACTTTAAAAATTACCTGAAATTCATGCTTCTAGAGTAGAATACCCCTGAAAAATTCTCAAGCGTTTTTGAGAAGCGAAAATATAAACTTGGGAAATGCGCGAATAAAACAAGAAGCCTAATTGCCTGTCTCGTAAATAAATTGCGATAATAAATGAAAACGCGTCCGGTCGATTCGATGATTCTAATACCAATGCTTCTTTATTTAATTTCATTTAGTTCCTTAGCCTAAATCTTACACTAACGGCTTAAACTAGTGGTAATGTTCATATGTATAAAAAAGGGGTAAATATAATTATCTTCAACTTTTCGTTCAATATTGTAATAGATTATTGTAAGTATTAAGGTAAGTAGTAGATTAGTAGTATGAATGCATAATTAAGGTAAGTATACAATAATTTAAATAATTCAATATTTTATAATTTTTTATAATTCATTTTTCTTAATTTTAATTTCAGGTTTAAATATACATATATATCTTGTCGCTTGACGCAACACCGGCCACCTTGACAAGATCAGATTCCTTCAATATCCAGTGGAAGGACAGCCAGTTTGTGGATGGGGCGCTTAATCGTGCCCGCCTTAGTCGCCACTTCTGCGACTCGCACCTTGCCGTCTTGCCCTTCGACGGTTGCGACGACGCGCCCTAGTACCCACTGCTGCGGTGGCACGTTGTCCTCGTGGACGAGAACGAGGTCGTTGAGCTGCATGTTGCGTTTGGGGTGCAGCCACTTGTTGCGTTCCTGAAGACCCGTCAGGTAAACTTTGGACCACTGTCGCCAGAACTGTTGCTTGAGACAGCAAACAAGTTGCCATCTCTCGTAACAACGAACTGGATCCACTGGCACCTTCTCTGGGGGTAAAGCCCGCAGGGAGCATCCTATTAGTAGGTGCGCTGGGGTTAGTGCCTCGCCGTCGTTGTTGTCCTGACTCAGGGGTACTAGGGGACGAGAGTTGAGGATGGCCTCCACTTCGGCCAACAGTGTTGCTAGCTCCTCTGCTGTGAGTAGCGCGTTGCCGATTACGCGAACGATATGGTGTTTGGCGGACTTCACCGCGGCTTCCCATAATCCGCCGAAGTGCGGCGCCCTTGGTGGTATATAGGTGAAGCTGCACCCTTCGTCTGCTGCGAATCTCCTCAACTCTGGACCCATTGCCAGAAACGCCTCCTTCAGCTCGCGCAGCTTGCGATCGGCGCCGACGAAATTGGTGGCGTTGTCGCTGAATATCTTCGTCGGCATTCCTCGGCGTCCAATGAACCTTTTTAGGGCGAGAATAAATGAATTAGAAGATAGGTCCGAAACTAATTCTAAATGAACTGCTTTGGAAGTAAAGCAAACGAAAACTGCAATATATGTTTTTACGGGTGGTCGACCGCGTATTTTTAAAGTTGTGTATATCGGACCACAAAAATCTACGCCACATATAAGAAAGGGCCGTAGTGCTCGAAGTCTTTCGACTGGCAAATTTCCCATTATTTGGTTTTGCAACTTCGGCTTGTAATGAAAACAATGTATACAGTTTCTTACGGTTCTACTGCAAGCTTCTCGGGCATTAATTAGCCATATGCGTTCTCGAAGAAGCGCAACCAACGCTTTAGCCCCAGCGTGGTGATTTCGAATATGCAGGAACCGTAAATACGTTATAACGAAGTGCGAACTTTTATTTAATAAAAGCGGAAATTTGGCATCGTATGGGAGAGGTGCATTTAATAGGCGACCTCCTACTCGGATTAATTCGAATGACAGCGACGCATCCGAGTACTCATGCAAAAACGGGTTGAGTTTTTGCAAGTTTGCGGGTAGGGTGGTACCTTTATGCAATTTTTGAATAACATCCGAAAATTCTGAACGTTGGACCACCTGTGCAATTTTTAGAAAACTCAAGTTTAGCTCTTCTGAAGTCAGATCCTGTAACATGGAGGATTTTGGTGGTCGTCTTATCCATCGTAATATGTATGCGACCACACGAAGCAATTTTTTATGAGAAGAAAATTTTTCAATAAGGTCCAATATTAAATTTTTCTCAGTAGTTGAAATTAGTGTAAACGTATTTTTCTTCTTCTCTAATGCTTCGTCTTCTGGTGAGAGCTGGAAGTGGTTATTAATTGGCCATAATGGTGGTCTTCTAGGAGGAACTGTGGACCGCCAAACCATATCGAATTATTCAATTCGTCCACGTTACAACCCCGAGACACTTGATCCGCAGGATTTTGTTTCGTTGGCACATGTCGCCAATGTACTTTGTCAGTCAACTCTTGAATTTCGGACACTCTGTTTGCGACGAAGGTTTGTAATGAAGATGGATGTTTTAATCCAATGTAAAACGATTTCAGAGTCTGTCCAAAATGTAATATTTTCGAAATGTCGACTCAACATAGGCGCTACTCTTGACCATAATTTCGAAAGAAGATGTGCTGCCGAGAGCTCAAGACGCGGAAGAGATTTGGTCTTCAGCGGGGCCACTCTAGACTTTGCAGTAAGTAGCATGCATTTAATACCACTAGCAGATTGGCTTCGTATGTATATGCAGCATCCGTACGCCCTTAGTGAGGCGTCGGAGAAGCCATGTATTTGGCAGATGGCACTCGACTCAACGTTTACGTAACGAGGAATGCTTATCGATGAGATCTGCATTAGGTTGGCTTTAAAGTTCTGCCAGCTAGTGTCAAGGCGCAATGGAATCGACTCATCCCAATCTAGTTTTTGGATCCAAAGCTCTTGCAATAAGATTTTCGCTTTGGTAACTAGTGGGGCTAGTAATCCAAGAGGATCAAAAAGGCGAGCCGAAACTGACAATATATTTCTTTTAGTAGCTCGCAGATCATTAAAATTGTCATCTAAAACAAAGCGAAATAAATCCTCTTTCGGCAACCAATGGATTCCTAACGTTTTAGTGGAACTTTTGTCATTGAAGCTTAATGACTTTTCAGTGCAATCACTGTCGAAAAATTTAGGGTGGTTCGAAAACCACTTCGTTAAGGTGAATCCTGCCGAGTTTAATATTTGAATTACCTCACTTCTCAAAAGATCTAGAGACTCAATATTTTCGGACCCTGTTAATAAATCAACATAAAAGCCTCTTTTGATGGCCAATGAACCGAGTGGATATTTAATTGTATTGGCATCACTGAGCATTTGCAAACACCGTGTTGGGAGAAATGGAGCAGGCGCAGTGCCGTATGTTACGATGTTAAGACGAAAAATTTGTATTTGCTCTGAAGGATGCTCTCTCCACACAATAAGTTGACAATTTCTGTCTTCTTCATGCATAGTTATTTGACGGTACATTTTAGTAATATCCGCTGTTAGTGCATACTTATGTAAGCGAAAACGAAGAAGAGTTGAGTATAACTCTTCTTGGATGGTTGGACCTACCATCAAAAGTTCATTCAACGCTATTTGAGTTGAAGATCGACTCGAGGCATCAAATACAACACGTAATTTGGTTGTTGTGCTCTCGGGCCTTAAGACGCATTGATGCGGAATGAAGTAGTGTGGCTCACTCGGGATCTTATTGTTCGTTGGGCTCATGTGACCCAATGCTCTATATTCATTCATAAAGTCCAGATACATTTTACGAAGTTCTGGATCTTTTAATGTCCTTCTCTCAGGGCCTGAAACCGCCGAACTGCGGTTTCATAGGAGTGACCGAGTAACTTACGGTCAGCTTTAAAAGGCATTCTTACTTGAAGCCGTCCTGAAGGCAATACTTGAGTTGTATTTACGAAAAAATTTTCACACTCTTGTTGCTCTGGTGTGAATTTAATGCCATTTGATTCTGAAGGTAATTCTTCTAGAGCCCAAAATTTTTGGACTACCGAATCTATTGACGTGAAGTCTTCTTCAGCTTGGCATAATGTGCTATGTAATCTGGGAGGAGAACTTATATTACTGGCGTATTTGCCAGATACAATCCATCCTAAAATGGTTTTCTGAAGAGTTGGTTGGTTGGGACCATTTTTAATTTGGCCAACAGCTAAAAGCTCGAAAAATGTTTCAGCACCAATAGGATATCCACTTTTAGATTTGTGGAATTCTGGGTCCGCCAATTCAATATTGTGCGGAATTTTCCAGCCACTAACATTGATGTTATGGTCTGGATGATTTGCCGAAATGCATCGCATTACCCAGAATTCCGCCGAAAATTCAAAATTATTTAACCGCGACTTGACAAATGCGGTTAGTTTTGACCCCACTTTTGTATTGGAATTGCCAATTCCTATCACGCTTAATGTTTTGTGCTGACGTCGAATCCGCAACTTCTGTGCCAAGTCCTCCGTCATAAAGTTGACCTGGGAGCCTGAGTCCAGCAAGGCTCTCGCAGGCAGGTAATCTCCACAGCTGGTCCTCACTAGAATTACTGCTGTTGCCAACATGACCCGATCCGGCATACTGGCTGTATGCATGGCATGTGTGGTTGATGGTTGCGGATGAGGTGCAGCGGGGAAGGACACTGGGTACTGGTGCAACAGCGAGTGATGGGATCGATTGCATATGCGGCAACGATCCGCTCTGCATTTGGAAACGGTATGTCCCTTACGCAAGCAATTTATGCATAAGGGTACCGATTTGACGAACTCGAACCTCTGCTGCACAGGAAGAGCCTTAAAAGTAGGGCAGGCAGTTAAATGGTGATCCCTCGATTTGCACTGTTGGCAAAGAGGCTGCCTCGTATTTGCTGCAACTAGCGCCGATTTGGTCCTATCCATTTGTTGTTGCTTCCCATGACTCGTACTGCCTGTTGGTATGGGCTTCGTCCTTGAGTGTGATGCCCCTTCCGCTGATAGTTGCTGGTATCTTCGATTTAGAGTGGCTTCACAGTCCTTCCACAGTGGCAGTTTGTCATAGTCCAGCGCTTCTTCCCATTTGGATCGGGTGGCAGGGTCAACCTTTGTCATTACAATGTGTATGATTATTGCGTTCGTTATTTGTTTTTCATCACCCAGCGATAGCAACGAATCATATACCGCTGACACTTCGTCAATCATTGAACGCAGGGAAGGCGCAGAAGGCTTTGGGATTGTTGGCAGCTCAAAAAGTTTAGATACTGTATTGAAAAATATCAGACATTTATTATCATAAACTTTTTTGAGACTTGCCAACGCCTTCGGATAATTTTCATCCGACATCTGAAACGCTTTAACTGTTCCCAAAGCCTCTCCAGACAGACAATTAACCAAATGGTTAAATTTTTTCAATATCTGGAATATTTGGATCGTTATGAACTAAGCTCTCGAACAAACTCATAAAATTTTTGAACTCTGAATATTCTCCCTTGAATTTCGGCAAATTCATTTTAGGGAGCCTTGAGCTGTGAGAAGCTACGAAAGATGTTTCGGCAAGTGAATTTTTATTTTTTGCTAAAATTGACTTTATTATGGACTTCGTTTCAACGATGATGTCCTCTAACTCCCCCTCGGGCCATGTCGTCTTCATCAATTTCTTCAATCTTTGATTGGCACTTCATTAATTTTCACTGTGTGAATTTAATATATCGAGACGACATTCCAATTCTATTGGATCTAAAGACATAGTCTTTTCGAGAAGGCCCGTTTTAATGCGCAAAATACTACTTTTCGTAACCGTTCTTTGACGTCTTAACGATTTTAAGTCCGTCAACTCCTTACTTGGAGACAGGTTTGCGAGAGTTGGCTTTTGACTTGCTCATTTTGCGTTGGTTAAATTAAATTCCCGAAAGAAAGACTATAACGGTTGGCAACAGATATATCAAGAATCGATAATGAAAACGAAAAAATAAATGTCGATTCCCAAATATACGAAAGCCAAACCAATAGCAATAAAGGCTGGCAACACAATAAATTTGGAATCGGTTACGAAAACGAAAAAAAAAAGATAATATCGATTCCCAAGTATACGAAAGCCAAACCAAATGCGCAAAATGAGCAATAGCACAAGAAGTAATTTAATCGGAAAATGTCCGAACGAAAATCGACAAAAATTGCGAAAAAACGACCAGTTAATTGCAAACGCGGATCGAAAAAATTGCGAAAAACGAGATAATTTAATTTTGCAATTAATAACTTTTTCACCTTTATTTCAAAATAAAGGGCTACCGCAAAAATCCCAAAATCCTTATTCACCTTGAATTCGTATATGTACGTATGAGTATGTACTAATATATATATATATGTATGTATAATAAATACAATCCAATACAATATAGTCAATATGATATAAAGTGAAAAGGGAGAGCCAAAAACTGAAAGTGCACTTGTTTTGTTGTATGCCTTTTTTTTTTTTTTGGACTGCTTTCAGTAATTCGCACTCGTTACCTGGTGCGTCGGCTGTTTGCCGGCGCTTACGTCCCTTCTGCAGAGAATGCAGTGGCAGCTCATTCCCACGACAGCAGCGGTTTGATGGTAGCAGAGACGATGGCAGCAGCGGCGACGATAGCAGCAGCGGCGACGATGGCAGCAGCGGCGACGATGGCAGCAGCGGCGTTGTGGTAGCGGCGGGTTGATGGCAGCAGCGGTGCGATAACAGGGAAGTGATTTCAATGAAGTAATTACCGCAGCAACGGATTGGCAGGAACGGATGATTGCAATGGTTTTTTGGGCTAACCGGTTTTTAATTTGCGGCACTTCAAACAGTTTAGAAAACTGTTTTTTTGTTTTTTTTTTTAACTGTAACTTGGCTGTAAGTACCACTTTTTATTTTCTTTAGTTATGTACAGGCGAATTATATTTATGTATATACGTACATATATATATGCACACAATTTAGCACAATTTAGAAATTTTGTCACTTCGCCTTTCGTTTTTTCACTACTGTAAATTTCCTTTTTCTTATTCTTTTCTTTCGCTATCATAAGCTTAGGTACGTATGTATGTATATGGGTAAGTTTTTTTTTTTTTTTTTTTTTGTTTCACCTATGTATATGTATGTTTGCGTGTATATTTGGCCACTGTATTTTTTCAAGTATTCACGTACATATGTAAGTATTAAATACTTTTCCGCCACTTTTTCACTCTTGTTTTGAGTTTTATATTTTATTTTTTTTTTATTTAGGTATCACGATCCCTGCACAACTTGGTCACTTCCACTGTATATATGTATGAATTATATACATATAGGTATGTATTTCTATATGTATTTTTAGTTAAGGTTATTATTTTTTATTTCTTTGTTTTTTGTTTTTGTTTTTTCAGGTTTAATTTTTTTTTTTTTTTTAATTTTGGTCACCACTTTCACTTCGCCGAAAGCCGAACACCGAAAACCGAGATTGACAGGCAATTAGAAACGATATGGTTATTAAACCCGAAAACGAAAGTTAAATAAAATTCTTAGTTCACGCACTAAGTCCCTGCTCGGGCGCCATGAAAATTCTCAAGCGTTTTTGAGAAGCGAAAATATAAACTTGGGAAATGCGCGAATAAAACAAGAAGCCTAATTGCCTGTCTCGTAAATAAATTGCGATAATAAATGAAAACGCGTCCGGTCGATTCGATGATTCTAATACCAATGCTTCTTTATTTAATTTCATTTAGTTGCTTAGCCTAAATCTTACACTAACGGCTTAAACTAGTGGTAATGTTCATATGTATAAAAAAGGGGTAAATATAATTATCTTCAACTTTTCGTTCAATATTGTAATAGATTATTGTAAGTATTAAGGTAAGTAGTAGATTAGTAGTATGAATGCATAATTATTACCTTACAATAATTTAAATAATTCAATATTTTATAATTTTTTATAATTCATTTTTCTTAATTTTAATTTCAGGTTTAAATATACATATATATCTTGTCGCTTGACGCAACAACCCCCTTAACATTCTTCTAGTTCCGGATGTATGGGATTCGTGATGTAAAAAGGTTTAAATCAATTGGGTTTTGTTGTTCTTTTATATTGAATATCAGATTCTCTTTTTTTTGTGTTTAGTGTTCCCGAAGTGCTATTAGTAAATAGAAAAATTATCGAACGGCTTGGAGAGGTCCTTCCCAATCCTGACGGAGCTTTTGGTATTGCTCAACATCAGTTTATACAGCCGTATTAGTTTTGCGGGGATACCGAATTCAGACATCGCGGCATAAAGGCTGCTCCTTTTCGTGCTGTCACAGCAGCATGGAAATCGATTCTCTTTTCACGGGTCTTTTACAGGAATATCTGTTCAGTTGTTGATTTTCCAAGTCAAAAGCCACACTGATAAGTTCCAATCAGTTTGTTAACGGTGGGCTTTAATCTCTCACACAATACACTCGATAGAACCTTATATGCGATGTTGAGCAGGGTTATCCCACGGTACGTATAGTTGGCGCAGATTGTGGGGTCAGTCGTTTGGCATGCTTTCGTCCGACCATATTTTACAAAGAAGCTGTTGCATGCTCCTTATCAGTTCTTCGCCGCCGTGTTTGAATAGCGAGTGCTCTCATTTTTATCAATTCTTGTTTAGTCTCGAATATCGAGAGTATCGATATTTCGAAACCGTAAGCTGCCCTGCAAGACGGGTAGCTATTAGCAAACGTGTAAGCGACTTGTTATTGTTCATTTTTGCATTCGTTAAAATATTTGTTACTTTTGTTCAGAGAGTAGGAAAGAAATAACACATATCTATTTGATGTTCAATGGTTATCTCGCTCTAACCAATGGCAAATATCGCATGCTGCCTTGTTCTAACAGAATACATGCATTTGTTAGCAAATCTCTTCACAGTATGTTACGGGTAACAAATTCTTATGTTAGCGCATAGCTTACCTATGTGTTATGGATAACAAAAAGTATTTGTTACCCGAATATCTGTTAGTGTTATTATTTTCGTTATCAGTTTGTTACCTATAACATATAAACATGTTATCAAGAACAAACAGTAGCAAGCATATCTGTTACCCATTTGTTACTTCTAGCAAATTCAATCCATTTTTAACCCCGCATTTTAACAGACTAAAGGTCTAACTATAATATGCATACGCTGCCGTATGTTACTGTCAAAAAACTAACGAAAAGGCTTTCAAAAGCAAAAGGAATGAAGTGTAGACTTTTGAATGACTATAATGAATGAGAAGTGTTAATAAACAAATTAGGGGTATTCGCTTGCTCTTGCAAGATTGCAGATTGCAAAAATACTACACCGAAATACACAAGGGCACGAGAGCACCCATTGCAGAATCTAGTGATATATGAGTGGCTAATTTGGTCAATTTCGTGTGAATGACTATTAAGCATAGCTATTGTGAATTGGCGCACCTTCTGCATACATTTTTAACAAAAAAAAAACTGTAACAAATCTTTATATTTTAAATAGAAATATTAAAATATATTTAAAATTTACCTGCCTCAACAATTTAACGACATAATATGTCTTTATGTAAAATAACAGCTAAAACAGGGTTGCAATTATATATTTACGTGACATGCCATGCAAATATACATAGGTTTTGGTCTGACCTATTTTACAGCCATTGCAAATAATTTTCTGCGTGTATTTGTTGTTGTGCCGGTGCACCAAGAGGAAATATATGCAATTCTTGCACCGTGCAAGGGTTTTGCAAAAGCAAGAGAATACCCCTATTATGTTTTGATTTTATATTTTGTTTGGGTTTTGCAATACAGAAATTAATAGAAAATTAAAATATTTAAAAATAATTAAAATGCTTAGTTCTGTTTTAGACGGAATATGCATATTAAGAAAAATTAGTGAAATTAAAAACAAACGAGTTCGGTCATGTTCAGTGAGAGAAATAAACAGAAAGAGGAAGAAGGATGGCTTTTTTTTTACGATTCCAAGAAATGAAGAGGATTGACCACACTCATTTTTTTATATACGCGCGAATGACGCCACAGTATATGGACTTTAGCTTCCTTTTGTTGAGCTCTTTTTAAAAAAGAATTCGTTGAGGAAGCCTGTGCTTTCGGAATGTCGATTAGATTTGACATTGCAGTAAGTTTGTTCATTCTAATATATTTTTATTATGTCTTATTCTTTTTTCTCTTTCTTAAAGATATTTATCACAAGGAACTTCGTTTCTATCGTTGGCATGGTTATTTCAATTGGGGAAGGAAGCGGTTATGCACATTATTTTGGAGACAGCTGAAGTCCTTTGGACCAAGTTAGGCGCTGTTTATGTATCTGGGCCTAATGAAGAAGATTTCAAGCAAATTTCTCAAGATTACTGGGAGCTGTGAAACATGCCCAACTGTGTTGGATCTATTGATTGTGTGCATATCTCTATTCGATGCCCACCTAAAAGCGGTAGTCAATTTTTCTACGACAAATTTTTTTTCTATTGTGTGCACTATGTGATGCACGATATCGGTTTATCTACATAGATATTGGTGACAATGGAAGTCGGAGTAATGGTGGTGAGGACTTTTATATTTGTGCATTTGTTGTGTAATTAATGTTATTGTTTCTCTTTGCATGTATATATATACAAATAAATCTCATTTCTCTCGTGGCGCCGAATAGGAAAGATCGCAGACGAACAATTTTCCGCTTGTTTGTCGCACATATTCACTGTTTGAAGAACGAACGGAAAATGTATTTGTATGTCATGTATGGCGAAACGATTTCATACAGATCGAAGGCACATGTGTGTTGTGTATGGCCCCTTTAATATGGATAAGATGATACGAAACTCTTTGATTCGAGAGAGAGCTGTCAAAATTCACATTTTTTATAACATTTGCCAATGAATATTAGATTGGGTATTTTGCAATTTTCACACTACTATATTAATAAGCAATATATTTTTTTTAATTAATGTAACAATTTAAAATAATAAATAAACAGGAAAACAAAACAATTCATTAAAAACATCACATATTCAAGAGAAATGTATTCAATACATACATATATATATAATTATATCCTATAACATAAAGTAGTATTTACATATATATTAGATATATATTTCGACTTTGATTTTGGCATTTTCGATAAATTATACGAAACACTAAATTAAACACTTTGAAAATGCATATATAAATGTTAAAATGCAAAATTATTAATTGATTTACATAAACATTTATTTTATCAAAATATGTTCGCACAGTTCATTGAAATTTCATTTCACACTGATTTTGTGAATTAATTATACCGGTTTATTTAGGGCATCCTGCCTTTTCTTATATCAGCTGTTCGAAATTCCCTGATCTACATCTCTGTCAAATAATCAGGGAACGCGTTTGAGAGAAAAATGAGAGCCAATGCGAGAGTTTCGTATCATTATCCATGCCTTTAACTTGAAAATATTCTTATATTTGCCGACGACAGTAGAGAGAGCAGTAGAGTTGACAGTAGAGAGGAATAATGCCACTAATTTGTAAAATGTAAAATTTTCGAATTCTAACACACCTGACGTTTTTAACAAATAAAAGCATAAAATAGCTCTGTTATATCATTTGTAATAATAAGTGATAATTTAAAATAATAATATTTACATGTTTACTTATTTTTGAACAAATTATTAAAATTACATTGAAGTGAAAGCTATTAGTAATACTATGTTCGGACCGACAACGGAAACATGTTTTCGTGGGAAAAACTTGTGTTTTCGTCCATGTAAAATATGTCAAACGGAAACACAGTTTTCGTTGAAAACTACTTAAAAACTTACATTCCACTCATTATAATCGATGCCTGCTCTAGTTTAATCGATGTTTTTGGAAGACATACTTTGCCGGCCCTAAATTGTCACTTGATATTTGTTTGCATTCCATATACAAATCATATTAAGGGATTCTCTTGCTTTTGCAAAACCTTGCACGGTGCAGAAATTGCAGAATTTTCCTCTTGGTGCAACGGCACAACAACAAACACATGCAGAAAATTATTTGCAATGGCTGTAAAATATGTCAGACCAAAACCCATGTTTTTTTCGTGCCGTCATATATCACTAGATTCTGCAATGGTTGCTCTCTTGGCCTTGTATATTTCGGTATAGGATTTTTGTATTTTGTGTCATCGTGCAATCTTGAAAGAGCAAGAGAATGCGGCTATTGATAGTTGTCAGTAAAAATTCATCGAAAACACACAATGTCGGTCCGAACGACTTAGATTCCACAACATACAATTGTCTTTTCAAAATGTTTTCAATGTCGGTCCGAACATAGTTTAAGGCAACAGCGAAATTGTGCTCATACAAAATGGACAGCTGTCTTGATTTGTTTACATGCCGGCCATTGTTATGTCGCTGCCTTCCTACAAATGTTCATATAGATAGAAGGATTCACGACGCCATTTACAGTTCACTGTCGTGCTGCCATGTCATGTCGCCCTCTATGTGTTCGGAGCGTGAGTCGATTTTGAAAGAGGTTGCTAAATCACAAACCAGGGATAATGGGATGCCCAACTTATTCCAGTGTGAGAGCGTCTCAAAATTAGTGTTTTTTATAACATTTTCCATTGTGGCCAGACCGAACAAAATAAGAATTTTTGGGCATTTAAATTAAAATGCCCAATTGCACTTTCCACACCACCCTCCTTTCTGTACCTGCCGTCAGACCCCTACCTGTTTGCGCGGCCTTATCAAAATTAAAATAAACATCCTCCTCAAAAAATGGAAGAGGCTCTAAAATTCCACCTTCAATCTCATTTTCAATACTTGGAAAAAGCTGCCTCGATGCATTTTGTGCATTTGAGACAGCTTCTTCAACTTGGGGAGCAAAATCTTCTTGACCCAATAAAATTGTATTTTTTAATTGCAATTTGGGACGTCAAATGTAGGCTCAACTTTTAAATTTATATCGGGAACGGCCCCCGAACGCAATCGCTTTTCAAGGTGCATTTTTTCCCAAAAATGCCGCTCACACGGTTGAGCCCACATTTACGCCTATTAAAAGAAGCAAAATAAAATACAAAAAGGCAAACATTTAATTATAAAACATGTATAATAATAAAAATAATAATAGTGCAAAAAATGTATATTTAATGAATATTTAAAGTACGACTTTTTTATAACTATCATAAATATTCAATTATAAATCGTTACTTTAAAATAATTTATTTAGTTAATTAACGGCAATGGCAATAAATTGCCAGTTACGCTCTGAACAAGTAGAGCGCGACAGACTGCAAGCGAAATTTGTCAAATATTAAAATACACATGTTCTTAAGGACACAGTTATAGAGGCAGCTGCACGACTACAATTCCTCAACAAAGTGCAAAGTCAAAAATTGTCAGTCAGTTAATTGAAAATTATGTGGAGCAGATCAAATTTATTACTGGTAAGTACTTTAAATTGATGTACAGAGGAGCAAGGAACTAACTTTCAAATTATTTCAAGACATATTCAGTGAAGATGAAGATTTGGTAGAGAATACCATTGACGAGGTGTATGATGATTTGCTCATTACACTAAACTGTCGTAGAGGTGTAGAAAATATTATTCCAAAGTCAATTCATTGGTACGATGATATTTTAACCACAATGGATGACAATCGGTTCCGTCAAATGCTGCGTGTAGACCGAACTCAATTTACTCACTTATTGACCCTCATCCCTGCAAGACGGAGGTAACAGATTGCACAAACACATTGAAACATTTTCAGCTGTTCACTAACACTGTTACATTTTCTGAAATTTTCAATTGAATGGGAGAATACGTAAGCAAGATAGAGAAAAATTATCGACATTCTAAACATATTGTATTATTAACTTGCTAGAATAGGAGAAACGAATGCCAAATTTTTGAAGAAGAAGAAAACGAAAAGCACAGTTTATTTTAGATTTTAAAGAGGTAAGTTCGTTATTTCATATTTTGATATTTTATAATTAATTTCTTATACATATATATGTATATGTTAATAATTTCTTTTATATAGAGTAATCGAAAAAGCTTAACAAGGAGAAAAAGGTAAGCATTGTGAATTGAATGTCGTGTGTGTAATTAAAATTTTTAATATTACAGAAATCATTTGGAGCATTTGGATGCGTATAACAAATACGCACCATTCAATTAGCCGCATCACCGGTGACTTGGAGAACGAGCATTACGTGGAGCTCGCTATTAGTTTAAGTAAATATTTGATTATTTTGATTTTATTATTAAATAAAGCGAAATAATAAAAAAACTGAATTTTATTTAAAAGAATTGAATTTGCTAGAAGTAAAAAATGGGTAACAAATAATCTTGATACTGTTTGTTATACGTTATAGGTAACAAACTGATAGCCCAAATAATAACACTAACAGATATTCGGGTAACAAATGCTTTTGTTATCCATAACGCATAGGTAATTTATGCGCTAACAAAAGAATTTGTTACCCGTAACATACTGTGAAGAGATTTGCTAACAAATGTATGTGTGTAAGGCAGCATGCGATATTTGCCATTGGTTAGAGCGAGATAACCATTGAACATCAAATAGCTATGTGTTACTTTTTTCCCACTCTCTGAACAAAAGTAACAAATATTTTAACGAATGCAAAAGTGAACAGTAACAAGTCGCTTACACGTTTGCTAACAGCTACCCGTCTTGCAGGGATATCAAGTGACGAAGTTTTTAAAAAATGTAGTGGCAAGCAATTCCCGATTGATATACAGCTAGCTGTCGTTCTATACAGCAGGAATAAAGGGTTGTTAAACTTATTCCAGTGTGAGAGCGCTTCAAAATTAGCGTTTTTTATGACATTTTCCATTATGGCCAGATTGAACAAAATTACAATTTTTGGGCATTTAAATTAAAACACCCAACATTTAGTATGAATAAAAATTACTATATAGCGGTTATTTATTATATGGAGAAACTATTTAAATCTTTTTAAAGAATATTATAACAACTGACTTTTGTCCTTTCAATGCCCAATAATTGGATTTAAGCTTGTTAGCTCTCAATCATTAAACGTGTTTAATCATTTTCCATTGAAAATAAAACAATGATGCTAAAATTACAAAACGTTTCATCAAATATTTTTAAATTTTACAAAATTATTTAATTTTCATTTTTATAAGTGGTCTTGAACGATGCAACTAATCCCTCCGTTTACATATTTTTTTGGTAAGATTTCAATCTGGCCATCGCTCGTTTCCAATTGCTAAACGTCAAAAACTCCTGAACTCGATCAACTGTCAAAGTTTAGGTGGTTTTGACGTTTAGCAATTGCTCTCTCACTTCCAGTGAGAGAGGAGTTAAACATCTCTTTATCTCTGCTATACAGAATGGATACTAGTATGCTGCATTCCTTACAATAAACTATTTGACAATAGTGAAAATAAGAATTTCAACGAGAGTACAGATGAAGACATTTATGAATTAAAAAGACAATCGTTATATCATCTTATGTTTCCAAATACTGTTTAATTAAATTAAAAATTACAATTAAATCAAAAATTCATTTTTCATTTTTATATATGTGTGAAAATATTAAGACACCACATTTAATATAAAAACATTTATTGATTGAAGAGATCTTAAAACACTTGTATTTCTGATGACGTCTGTACAAAAAGTGACGCTTCTTAAAACTGTAAACTAAGAATAGGAATTCAGTTGGAAACTGTAAATTTCCAAGAATATACAGAGAATGAAGTAATAGAAAAATAATAGAATAACTGACAAACAGTGCTGCCAGATGTGATGCATCTTGTTAGTGTGCCTACAGTACTCCCCCTCAAATAAAGTCCCGCTGGACTTTTTAAGGTGTTGGTAGTGAGTTGTCTGTTAACTCAATGTATGCTGGCTTCAGCATGTCGATTGAGACTGTTTTGTCTGCCCCACTGATCCTGATGATGTAGGTTTTGTCGTCTACACGCTGGATGACTTCATGGGGGCCAGTGTATGGTTGTTGCAGAGGCTTCTTGATGGAGTCTACTCTCTTGAAGACGTGGGTGCACGGGTCAAGGTTTTTGAGTAGGAACAGCTTGTGTTTGATGTGATGAGCTGTTGGTGTTGGCCTGATTGCTTGGATGATTTGACTGTATTTCCTCACGAATGTCTGTGGATCACCTGGTGTGCTTGCTGTATCAAAGAAATCACCGGGTATACGCAGTGTAGTCCCGAAAAGCATTTCAGCAGGAGATGCTTTCAGATCTGGTTTTTATACGGTTCGGAGTCCTAGTAGAACTGACGGTAGCATGTCCGGCCAAGGTGTCTCATTGTTGCACATGAGAGCCGCCTTGAGTGTGCGGTGCCACCGTTCCACCAGACCATTCGATTGAGGATGATACGGCGTCGTTCTGATACGATGAATGCCCAGCAGTGAGAGTGAGGTGAACAGTGCTGATTCGAACTGCAGACCTTAATAAGTGGTGATTGTCAATGGTGTACCGAATTGACAAATCCACTGAGTGTAAAAGGCGTGTGCAACTGTCTCAGCTGTCATGTTGTTGAGTGGTATGGCGTGTGGCCATCTGCTGAAGCGGTCAATGATCGTCAGACAGTAGCGAAGGTCCTTGACTCTGGGCAGCTCTATGAGATCCAGATGGTGCTCGAAGCGATTGTCTGGTACGTCAATGTGGTTTGGTGTGGTGCGATTGTGACGATGGACCTAGGAACGTTGACATGGTATGCAGTGTCTGGACCAGAGGAGTGCGTCTTTTCTAATACCTGGCCAGACGAATCTTCCGGTGAGTTCCTTGTCTGTGGTCCTGCCACTAGGATGAGAAAGACCATGGATGATGTCAAAGGCCTGGCGTCTGATTAGCAGCAGGTGCAGCTTGAGAGATGTGCTGGATTGGAGATCATTAAGCTGGTCATCTTGGAGTTGTGCCAGCGCAATAGTCTCAGCATCAAGTTTGGTTGGCATGGTTATGGCATTAATTCTCGAAAGCGCATCAGCTACGACGTTTTCTATGCCCTTGGTATGAAAAATCTGAGTTAAGAACTGTGCGATGTAGTCCAATTGACGTAGTTGGCGAGGTGATGCCTTGGCAGCACGTTGAGAAAATGCGTAGATGATTGGCTTGTGGTCGGTGAAGATGCTAAAGTTTCTTCCCTCGAGAATGTGCTTGAAAAACTTGATCGCGGCAAAGATGGCTAGAAGTTCACGATCGTACGAGGAGTATCTGGTCTCTGCTGGACTGAGCTTGCAGGAGAAAAAGGCCAGTGGTTGCAATGAGTCTTTGTGTCGCTGTTCAAGAACGCCCCCAATGGCTGTATCCGAGTCGTCGGATCTCAATGAGAGGATGGCGTTTGGTGCGAGGAAAGCCAGGCGCGTGGCTGGGATGACACTTTTCTTGCAGTCTTGCCAGGCTTGATCTGCAGAAGGTGTCCACTGGATTTTAGTGTTGTCCTTCTTCTTGGCATGTTTGAGAAAGTTCGTCAGTGGTGATTGTATCTGAGCCGCTTGAGCCGCTTGAGGGATCGCTCGCCGGTAGTAGTTGACGATCCCCAGGAAACGACGTAGATCGCTGACGGTTTCTGGCTTTGTGTAATCGGCGATTGCTTGCGTGCGTTCGGCGGGTGGAGTGTAGCCGTCTTTGTTGATAGTGTACCCCAGGTAGATGACTTCAGACTTGCCAAACTGGCACTTCTTTGGATAGGGTGAGATGATGTGCACTCAGGACTTCAAAGATGGTGGTGAGATGTCGTAGGTGCTGTTCGTGGGACTGAGAATAGACAATCAGATCGTCTGTGAAGCAGCCCACGAAGTCTAAATCTCTGAGGATGTTGTCCATATGTCTTTGAAAAGTCTGCGTGGCATTGCGTAGTCCGGGTGGCATACCCAGAAATTCAAAAAGTCCAACTAAGACTATTCGATGGTGGAGAAAACGGTGGATCCATGGAGACGCTGGAGAATGTCATCCCATGAGGGACTGCATATAGATCTGGAACTGTATTTGCTTTTAGTTTTCGATAGTCACCTGTGGTGCGCCATCCACATGTTTTCTTTGGCACCGTATGGATAGGGCTGGCCCATGGGCTGCTCGATGAACGGATCACGCCATGATGTAGCAGGAGGTCAAAGTCATCTTTAGCTATTTGTAGTTTCTCGCCGGTGAGTTGTCGTGGGCGCTCAAATACTGGTGGCCCAGTTGTCTCAATGTGATGAGCGACTTGACTGTCAGTGGCTGTGACAGGATTGGTGCTGGGATGAGTTATGTCGATGAATTGGTTGAGTAATTGCAGGTATTTGGCGTCATGTGCACCAGGACAGATTGAGCGATCGATTTTTAAAATTCTGTGTACCGTGGCCTCAAATAGTGTGCCCTGAGTTGTGCATGACGAGGTTGTATCGATGAGACATCGTCCTTTGAGATCTAGAAGCAATGCAAAGTGGACCAGGAAGTCTGCACCGAGAATGGCTGACTTGACATCTGCGATTATAAAAGACCAATTAAATGTACGGCGAAGATTGAAATCAAGGATGATGACTTTTCGACCGTATGTTCGGATAACGGCCCCGTTGGCTGCGAAGAGAGTCAGATCATCTTCTGTGAGCGTGTGAGTGATGGCGGACTTGGGCATGAGAGAGATCACTGATCCAGAATCGACAAGAAATCTCATGTTTGTTGTGCGACCATGAATGTGAAGGCGATGCTCTCTGGTTGGTGGTGTGTTAGCCTCTATGCTGTCGCCGGCCGCCTGGATGGTCGACAGCGAAGTTAGTTTTCCGCCGATGAGTCGAAGGTGCAAGGACGCTCTGGACCCGTAGAGACGGTGATAATAGCAGAACTTCTTATTGTTTGAGGCTGGCTCTTCCTTCGATGATAACTGCGTGGAAACTGCCAGATGCAGATTGGGGTCGGTCTCGAGAAATTCCCTGGTCCTTGATCCAGTTCATCAGGTCGGCTATGGCAAGTTTAAGGCCTGACAAGTCCTTTGCCATGCCCTGTGTGCTGTCTGGGCAGGCTGGAGATGTGTAGCCGTAACGGAATGGCCAGCCTGGTTTTCCATTAGCTCGTTTGCAACTTCAGCAAGCTCATCTGGAGGGCATCTCTGAGTAGTAAGTCCTCTGAGGCCCTGTCGCCCATGAGAATTCTGAGCTAGCGCAGGAGCTGGCTAAGTTTTTTATCATCGAGTTGAACCTGCGTAAGCGCTCGGTGAAGCTGGCGGTCGCTGGATTCGGAAAACCGCTTCAATATCTCGTCCTTCAGCTTCGCGTACTTGTCGGTCTCTGTGTCCAAGGCACTAACGATTTGATTGTAACGTGATGCGTCATTTGTGGTATGGGCCACCTGTAACACTGCTTCAACCTGAACAAACCACAAACGAGGCTGAATGGACCAGAACTGCGGGAGTTTGCAGCTGGACACAGCTACAATTGATGCAGTGTTCTGGGCTTCATCGGCGGCGTCACCGATGGTCAGAGTTTGGTCATTTGTGGTCATGTTCGAGGAGATTGATGTCAAGACATTTGAATTACTGGTGGACGCGTTTGGCGAATGCTCTAATGGCATGTCAATGAATCGATTGAGAGCACGTGGTCACTGGTTTGCAGAAATTTTTAGACACTGATGAGTGAAAAATTACAACGAGCGTGAATTTTTAATTAATATTAACGTTTGCACTCATTTGTACTTTAACGCGTGGAGAGACAAAGTTTGATTCAATTTAATCACGTCGGGGTCACCATAATGTGGAAATATTAAGACACCACATTTAATATAAAAACATTTATTGATTGAAGAGATCTTAAAACACTTGTATTTCTGATGGCGTCTGTATAAAAAGTGACGCTTCTTAAAACTGTAAACTAAGAATAGGAATTCAGTTGGAAACTGTAAATTTCCAAGAATATACAGAGAATGAAGTAATAGAAAAATAATAGAATAACTGACAAACAGTGCTGCCAGATGTGATGCATATAAAAAGTTGTATCACTTCAAGATATCACATTGAGATACATTTGTACATTCTTAAAAATTATTAAACATAACAATAGCATATAAAATTCATTCTTGTTACATAAACATTCTTAAAAATTGTTATACAAAATATATAAAATTGTTATATATTTGTACTTTAGTTCAATCATTGCCAGTCTTTCTTTTTGCTCTAACTCCAATTTTTTTTATTTCAAAATTTTTATTTAGCTTTTATTTTTCAATTTCGTTGTTCAAAAAAACTGTTATCTTTTTTTTTGTATATCCTTAAGTTCACTAAGAATATTCTTTGGAGCACGTTTTTTCACTTTTTCGAGGAACGACGGAGTGGTAGGAGGAACTGTTGCTACCTCTGCTCCTACTGTTGTCTGTTCTGCTTTGTCGTTAAGTGAACCCGATGGTTCCGCAGATGATTGTGATGATTCGGCTAGATTTTCCACTACCTCTACAAGGTCTACCAAATCGCTGTAGTATTGTGACACTTCAGAGTTGCACGTCTCTACAACACAATTGGCTTCGGATTTACTCCCAAATGGAATCGAAAACCGTGCATAATTCGGACACATTACACTGAAAGAAAGGAGAATTATTAAAAAACCAAAAAAGTTTTTCTTAATTGTTAAGTTTTTGTAATTTTTTTCCAATTAATTTTTGGTAGTACAATTGGGCGTTTGGTTTCTATAAAAAGACGTATTAAAGTGTTTAGTTAAAGCTAATTGTATAAAGAACTAACTCAATTTCCACATTTTCTAGTAAATATTCTAGAACCAAATGGTTTTCCTCCTCACTCCATTTTTGTTGAGTTTTTGCCCTCCTGCGTATTTGCTTTTGAGGTTCCACTGAAAATTAATATTTAATGAAATAAAAAGCAACTATTTGTTAAAAATATACTTACTTTCGCAAAATTTTTAAAAATTCACGAAGTGAACACCAAATTAATTTTTTCCGGTTAAAAATATATAAAGCAACGAACAACAAACAAACAGCTGATGTGATATTACCGAGTAACGAAACAATTACCAAGCTTGCCAGATGGATAGTTCGTTAGAACGATAGTCTGTTAATTTTACAAAAGCAAAATACATGTAAAAAACTACCGAATAATGACTAACGAATTAACAAGGCTGGTTTGAATACCCCTATTGTGTTTAATAATGTTAATGCATCTTCGTAAATCACATGGACTCACTTAGCCTCAGCACATCGATGAAGTGAAGATAGGCCCATGTTATACAAATGCCCATTTAGCTTGCAGTGGCCAGTATAAAATGCGACAAGTAGCTTAAGGTATGGTATGGGGACCAACCCCTGTAAAGGGGTCAGGACCTTCCATTTTGGTGGAGTCTGCGGAGCGGGCGAGCTCATCTGCCAGTTCGTTACCGGCTATTCCTTTGTGACCTGGCACCCAAATTTGGTGCTCCTGGTTTCATTCCGCAAGGCTGTTCAGCCGTTCTCTGCACTCCTGCACTAGCAGCGACCTAATCTCGTAGGAGGAGATCGCTTGAGATCTGCTTGACTCCCGCTGAGTATGGCTATCCGCTCATTGCGATAGTTGCGATGGAGGTTTATCTCTGTGTACCGACTTATGGCAAAGACTTCCGCCTGGAAAATGCTCGGAAACTCCCCCATAGGTATGGAGAGCTTGGTGCGTGGACCCGCGATCCCTGCACCAATTCCCTCCGACATTTTTGAGCCGTCGGTGTACCACCTCAATGTACTATTCCTCAGCAGCAGCTCAAGGGTGGAGTCGTTCCACTCATCCTTGCTTCCGAGAGTGACCTTAAACTTCTTAGTGAAGTTAACTGTTTTCGGAGTGCTGTCCTTCGGGAGGAGGGCGATTGGTATATTGCCACTTTTCTTTTCCATCCTCTAGGACGACATTACCTTTCCTTTGCCAAACCCCTCTGCCGTTATTTGCAGAAGCTTGCTCTTGGCTACTTGAGCGATAACCAAGTGAAACGGTGTGAGTTCAAGCAGGGCCTCCAGAGCTACCGTTGGGCAGGTGCGCATTGCGCCCGTCATGCAGACACAGGCTAGCCGCTGTAGCTTCGATAATTTAATTCCTACCGAAGTCTGCGACGCTATTGAGGCCCACGCCACCGCCCCGTACGTGATTATAGGTCGCACTATCATGGTGTACAACCACCTAACAATCTTTGGCTTGCAGCCCCAGGACTTACCCGCCAGCCGATTGCACACCATTAATGCCTTTGCATGGTCAGGTCTACATGCTGCTTCCACCGCAAAGTAGAGTCAAGCGTGAGGCCGAGGTATTTGACCTTATTGGTCATCTCTATCACTCTGCCTCCTAGTGTGAGATTCCTGAGACCGGGTAGGGACCTGCATCTCGTAAACGGGACTATGGTCGTCTTGGAGGGGTTGATGTTCAATTCAACCCCCCTACACCACCCCTTTGCCAGGTTTGGACCTCTTTGTATCAGGTCGCAGAGAGTGTCCTCATATTTGCCTTTGGCTATAATTACAATATTGTCCGCATACCCTTGGCAGCGGATCCCATTGTCCGTTAGCATTGCTAACAGGTCGTCTACGACAAGACTCCACAGCAGGGGTGATAACACACCCCCCTATGGGCAGCCTCTTGTTGTGCCGAGACGAATACTTTTATCTCTAACTGTGGTCTCAGCAATTGTGGTGCGCAGTACGGCTTCTATCCATCTACGCACCGGTGCTGCCACATTCCTTTTCTCCAGTGCTCTAGCCACACTCCTATGAGACGTGTTGTCAAAGGCACCTTCGATGTCCAAGGAAGCGTAAAGCATCACCTCCCCGTTCTCCAGTGAACTCTCTATCTCAGAGGTTAGCTGGTACAGAGCAGTACTGGTAGATCTGCCCGCTCTATACGCATGCTGAGCCGCATGCAGGGTGTCCTCTTCTGTGCATTCGACCTTATTTCATGGTCCACGATCTTCTCCATGGTTTTTAGCAGGAAAGAAGTCAGACTGATAGGCCTGAAGGATTTCGCCAATGAGTAATCTTTCATTCCTACTTTGGGTATGAAGATCACCTTCGCTGTCCTCCATACTTCAGGGATATACGCCATTGCGAGGCTCTCTCGCAGCAGCCGAACCAGGTATGGCAGTAAAAACTGCTCCCCCGAGTCCACCGTATACAACTGCTTGGCTATTCTCTAATCCTCGCGGGATGGCCTGTGTTCGATCACGGGTAGGCATTGGTCTTCCCGAATAGTCTCCGGGAAGTGCGTTCGCAGAAGCTAAGTAACTCCAACTTCTGCGCTGGTCGTAAAAGTCCCGTCACCTCTTTTTATTGCTATAACTGCGTCAGTCGTACCTCTAGCCAGAGCTTTATGCAGCCGAGCCGCTTCTGGTGTGGAGGTGACATTTTCGCAGAATCTTCTGAAGCTTGCCTGCTTTGCAGACCTAATATCCTTATTATATAAGGTGAGGTAGCTCCTATATTCTTCCCAGACCCCCGAACGTTTCACTTTGTTAAAAAGGCTCCGTACTTTTTTCCGGAGGTCTGCCAGTTTCCTTGACCACCAGGTACAGTTTCGACTGTCTGTGGGCACTCTTAGAGGGCAGCTGCCATGAAAGGCATTGATAACAGCCCCGTTCAGCTCCGATAACCTACTCTCAATTCCTGGGCCTGAAACGCTCCTATCAGTCTGCCCCCTCTTGCTCAATTCCTCGCTTAGTATCTCTCGGAAGGCATCCCAGTTCGTCTTCCGAGGGTTGCGTCTGGGGGGAGTTGTCTGACCTCTACCTTTAGCCTGAACCTTACAATCCTGTGGTCTGACAAAGAGGGCTCCGTTGAGACTCTCCATTGTGAGACCAATCCGATTACGTGCTCATTGCTCAAGGTGATGTCCAACACCCCCCTCCTGCTTATAGTTATGAATGTGGGCTCACACCCTACATTCTCAATCGCTAAGCTATTACCTAATATGTACTCGAAGAGAGACTCACCTCTTGAGTTGCAATTTGTACGAAGACCTTGCCTTCGAAGCCCCTGGCTTGCACCGCCCCACTGTGTTGCGGCTAGTGGAAAAGTAACTTTTCTCCGATTATTTTTTTCAGTGTTTTTAATGATGCAATTTTGTCACAGACGTTCCAAGTAAACAAAAAACATATAAAGCTTATTTTAATGTTGGCCCGTTGATTTTTAATTGATTTTAGAAGTCAAATATACAAAATTTTCACGAAAAGAGGGGATTTCAGGGCTGTATTCAAAATGATCTCATTTGATTTTGGTGACAGATATTTTGATTCGGAAAAAAATCTGCCTTCGGACAAGTATCTTCTGTAAAACAAAGGAATGTTGTTTGAGACATTTTCATATGCACCTTTTTTAGAGCGAAAACCCGACTAAAGGTCCATTTTTCCTTTAAATTTGGGTAAGGTAAGCAATATCTAAAAAGTCCCAGAGAGTCCCAGTTCCAAACCACTACAGAAATGTTGCATAATTTGTTTTCAACGAACTGTGAAAAAATCAGCTGCCCATACCTGCCCTCCTGGGAGTTATAGCGATTTTAGTATATCACTCTCAGTATTTATTCCATAGAAATAGAACGGAAATTCTCGGAATCACTTATTTTTTTTATTCTACATTTATTCTAGCACTCCACAAAAATGAGCATAACTCTCTTTAAACTGAAGCTATTGACTTCAAAGTGGTGTCAAATTAAAGCTTTTATTGCCACCTTTCAAATAAGAAATGAAATAGATTTTGGTTTAATATAAAATTTCAGAGTTTTTCAACAAATATCGAAAAATCATGAAAATTTGACGTTTATAATTCTTGTTCGGACCACCCTATACTTTATTTAAAAAACTAATCATAGGGTATATATCAGAAATAAAAGAAGAATTAAAATACATTTTTTTTGTAAATTTTTCGAACAACTTTTTTTTTTTTTTACTTTTGTTGAAAATTTGACCCAACCATTTTTTTCGGTGTAAATTTTTTTTTCACTCATTCTGTTTGGGATTTCATTCTGACCAATCTGTAGAAGTTTCTCATCGATACAATTAAAATTACAATTTAGGCAATATGATTTCATAAAAATTCCGGTTTCGCAACACTGTGCGCCACCAGATCCTGCGTCAGAAACTCTGAAATGCAGAAGAATTCAATGTTATTCCTGACCACTATGCAAATTCTAGGTCTCTCGCTGGAGAGATCCCAGATTACTTTATTGCACTCCGTCTTGTGGCCTTTAAACTCTCCTCTATAGACCCAAGGCTCTTGGATCAGCAGGATACCCAGTTTATCTGCTGTGAACCTGCTCGACAGCTGACGCTGCCGCCGCGCGATGGAAGTTCACCTGGGCGATTTCCGTGTTGACGGTCACTACAATAGTGGTTCGAGGAGGAGCAGATCTCCTAGCCCCTCAAGGAGTTCCTGCGTGGAGGGTAGCTCTGCTCCCTGGCCGCAGGAACTGTCCTTCGGGTTTTCGGGGGTCGCCGCAAGCATGGCCTGCCCATCCCTGCTCTCACTGGGCTTATTCGCAACCTGCTTTCCACCTCCGGGGCCGCTACAGTCGCTGCCTGTTTTGCGATACTCCCGCTTTCCTGAGTCGCAGCCTTGTCAGCTGCCTTGCTCCCGGTGGTTGCCGGCTTGTGGGGCCGCATTACCACCGTGCTGTACCTGTAATACAGGCGAAAGCCAGCTGCTCGGACATACTTGTACGACTCATCGCCTATGTACAAGTACAATCTCCAACCGTTAATTTCTCCTAGTTTCTCTAACTCGCTGCTGACGACACGCCAGGCTGCGATACTGAGGCCCAAGTTTTGGTTCTTCACCAACCCTAGGGTGAACTCGTATGGCTTGTCACCGCACCGGGGGAGGAACATTGTCATGCTGTGCATGATTGGCACGTCCTCCGCCTTTTTCGCGCAAAGGACGGGACCCTTCCAGCCGTCCAGTTTTGGGACGAACACCCGCAGCCATTTCGTGGACGTCTCGTCCTTGCAGTCCACCTGTAGCATACCCCCCTTGAAGTCTACCCCAAGGAAGCACGCCGCGTAATCGTCTCCTCTGAATACCTCATCCATTATGAAGTCCTGGAGCACGGTAAGCTCCTCCGATCCGAGCAACCGCGCGGGTAGTTTTGAGGAAGTACAGCCATGCGGATGACTTTAACAGTATCCGCATATCTCCGCCTCCCCTCCTCCACCCGGTGTGGAGCTGGTACGGCTTTCCTCGTGTTGCCGCCCTTCATCCTTTTGGAGCTGGGGGGCTCCTGCGGCATGAGCTGGCCGCTCTTCCGCTTCGCTGTTTGGGCGTAAGTGTCCGTGACTGACCGGGCCCCGGTTACTAGTACCGCTGCCTTGCGTGCGAGCTGACACGGCCCTGTTGCGCTTCTTTGCTGGGGACACATTGCTCCCTTCTTTCCTTCCTCTGACCACAGCTTCTGCCTCCTCGGGAGCCTTCCCGTCCCGGAGGTACCGCAAGTACTACTTCATGTTGGCTCCACTCATACCCTTCCTGTGCGGGTCGTCACACCCGCCGGGTTTTCCACCTGCTGGGAGAGGGCGTTGCCCACCTATTCTGCGCCTCCTCCTCCTATTACGAGCGCCATCGGTCTCTGCCCGATGCGACTCCCCCGAGTCTGAACCCTTAGGCCAACTTAAGGGGGTCTTGGCGGCGCTCGTAGCTGCTGCGGGGGCAGCAGGCACTTTCGCCAGGTGAGTGCCGCTGCATTCTCCTCAAACAGCGCCCGCTCCTCTGGCGAGAGAGCGTCAAGGAAGCTAAACCAGCCCAGCCCTTCCGCCCAGCTCCTTGACCCTCTTTGCCTACGCTGCTTACCTGCTCTTTGTCTTTGGATTGTTGTTGTGGTTGTGTTTAGTTTGCTTATCTTGATCTTATGACCCTTGGCTCAGCGAGGTGAGCTGTCGGGTCTACTATTGTTGTGGGGAACCAGGAGGTCCGCCACGCCAGAGCCCCTTGACGCGGTGAGGTCACAGTTACTCCCCAATTCGGCCCGGTGTTGGGGAGGCTATGCTGATTGGGATTACTCTAATGGTGATTTTCATGACGGTTTATGGCGTAAAGAAGTTGAAAGTAATATCCCATCGATTATGCAATCTTCCTATTTGCATCATTACGGTGGAAGAAGTTCTTTCGAAATTAGAAATAACTTATGCAGTTTTTTTTAACACTTTTTAAAACATATTCTATATTCACATAAGTATCTAACAACATTTCGAATTTGTTTATTTCTTTTTTAATAAAACTAAATGGAGGATGGAGTCATCTGTAGAAGTTCACGCAAGTGAGGAAAGTTCTCTGATCGCCATTCACTTAGGAGTGGCCAGAAACGATTCTTTTGCACATGGCTCAAGCAGCTCACTACTTCCGGTATTTGACCAAGTATCCTCTGGGTAGCCTAAGAACATCCGTTTGAAGGCGAGCTAAAGAGAGAAGGCGAAACATCCCCTTCATAGGGTTGTGCGCTGGGTTTGGGACCCGCCACGTAAAAAAAAACCCTAGTGAATAAGTATAACCAGCCTCGGTTGAGAGACCCCCCTTTTGATGACGACCATGGCAAACGAAATAAGGACTACGATTTGAGGGCATACACCTGGAATGAACGTCTAGCCACAATCCGCATCAAAGCGAGGTTCTTCAACATATCGCTGATTTGCGCCCACGCCCCGACGGAAGAGCAGGACGATGTGACCAAAGATGCCCTCTATGAGCGCTTGGAGCGCGCTTATGAGAGCTGCCCCCGCCACGATGTCAAAATCGTGCTTGGCGACTTTAACGCCAGGGTGGGCAAAGAAGGTATATTTGGCACTACGGTCGGTAAATTCAGCCTCCACGACGAAACATTCCCAAATGGGTTGAGGCTGATTGACTTCGCCGGGGCCCGAAATATGGTTATCTGTAGTACTAGATTCCAGCATAAGAAGATTCATCAAGCTACCTGGCTGTCTCCGGATCGAAAAACTACCAACCTGATCGATCATGTTGTGATAGACGGAAGACACGTCTCCTGTGTTTTAGATGTGCGTGCGCTCCGAGGTCCTAACATCGACTCAGACCACTATCTTGTTGCAGCCAAGATTCGCACCCGCCTCTGTGCAGCAAAAAACGCACGCCAACAAACACAAGGAAGGTTCGACGTCGAGAAGCTGCAATCACAACAGACAGCCGAACGATTTTCTACTCGGCTTGCACTCCTGCTCTCTGAGAGCACTCGTCAACAACTCGGTATAAGGAAAATCTGGGCGGCATTACAAGTTCCTTGCGTACAGCTGCAACCGAAACCATTGGTTTTCGGAAAGTGCAAAAGAACAGCTGGTACGACGAAGAGTGCCGTGTCGCAGCGGAGAGAAAACAGGCTGCCTACCTCGCAACGTTACGATCGACCACTACACGTGCGGGATGGGATAGATACAGAGAGTTGAAGAGGGAAGCGAGACGCATTTGCAGACAGAAGAAGAAAGAGGCTGAAATGCGTGAGTACGAAGAGCTTGATAAGCTGGCCGACAGGGGTAATGCCCGAAAATTCTACGAAAAAATGCGGCGGCTTACAGAAGGTTTCAAGACCGGAGCATACTCTTGTAGAACCCCCAAAGGTGATCTAGTCACTGATGCCCAGAGCATACTTAAATTATGGGGGGAACACTTCTCCAGCCTGCTGAATGTCAACGCACACCACCAGGAGAAGGAGAACCCGATTCCCCAATCGATGTCGATGGAGCAGACGTTCTATTACCCGACCATGAAGAAGTTCGAATAGCAATTGCCCGCCTCAAGAACAACAAAGCGGCAGGGGCCGACGGACTGCCGGTCGAGCTATTCAAACACGGCGGCGAAGAACTGATAAAGAGCCTGCATCAGCTTCTTTGTAAAATATGGTCGGACGAAAGCATGCCCAACGATTGGAATTTAAGTGAGCTATGCCCAATCCATAAAAAAGGAGACCCCACAATCTGCGCCAACTATCGTGGGATCAGCCTCCTCAACATCGCATATAAGGTTCTATCGAGCGTATTGTGTGAAAGATTAAAGCCCACCGTCATCAAACTGATTGGACCTTATCAGTGTGGCTTCAGACCTGGAAAATCAACAACCGACCAGATATTCACCATGCGCCAAATCTTGGAAAAGACTCGTGAAAGGAGAATCGACACACACTACCTCTTCGTCGATTTCAAAGCTGCTTTCGACAGCACGAAAAGGAGCTGCCTTTATGCCGCGATGTCTGAATTTGGTATCCCCGCAAAACTAATACGGCTGTGTAAACTGACGTTGAGCAACACGAAAAGCTCCGTCAGGATCAGGAAGGACCTCTCCGAGCCGTTCGATACCAAACGAGGTTTCAGACAAGGCGACTCCCTATCGTGCGACTTCTTCAACCTGCTGCTAAAGAAAATAATTCGAGGTGCTTAACTTAAGCGAGCAGGTACAATCTTTTATAAGAGTATACAGCTGCTGGCATACGCCGATGATATTGATATCATCGGCCTCAACATCCGCGCCGTTAGTTCTGCTTTCTCCAGGCTGGACAAGGAAGCACAGAAAATGGGTCTGGCAGTGAACGAGGGCAAAACGAAATATCTCCTGTCATCAAACAAACAGTCGTCGCACTCGCGACTTGGCTCTCACGTCACTGTTGACAGTCATAACTTTGAAAATGTAGATAATTTCGTCTATCTTTGAACCGGCGTAAACACCACCAACAATGTCAGCCTGGAAATCCAACGCAGGATAACTCTGGCCAACAGGTGCTACTTCGGACTGAGTAGGCAATTGGGAAGCAAAGTCCTCTCTCGACAAACAAAAACCAAACTCTATAAGTCACTCATAATTCCCGTCCTGCTATATGGTGCAGAGTCTTGGACGATGTCAACAACGGATGAGTCGACCTTGCGAGTTTTCGAGAGAAAAGTTCTGCGAAAGACTTATGGTCCTTTGCGCGTTAGCCACGGCGAATACCGCATTCGATGGAACGTTGAGCTGTACGAGATATACGACGACATCGACATAGTTCAGCGAATTAAAAGACAGCGGCTACGCTGGCTAGGTCATGTTATCCGGATGGACGAAAACACTCCAGCTCTGAAAGTATTCGACTCAATACCCGCCGGGGGAAGCAGAGGAAGAGGAAGAATTCTACTCCGTTGGAAGGACCAAGTGGAGAAGGACCTGGCTTCGCTTGGAATATCCAATTGGCGCCACGTAGCGAAAAGAAGAAACGACTGGCGCTGTTGTTAACTCGGCTATAATCGCGTAAGCGGTGTCTACGCCAATTAAGAAGAAGAAAAAGAAATGGGGTTTAATTAATTTCATTCAATTCTTTCTATTAAAAATTAAAAATAGAATGATTCATGTATAATTACTCAAAAGAGTTCAGGTACAGTAATTTTATGCATCTTTGTTAAACCATAAATTTTACATCAGTTTTATAGAAATATAAAGTATACTAAAACTACAACTAAATAAATCAACGCTGCAAGCATTTTTAAAAGTAAGGAAATTATTATAGTTTACATTTTTATCGTTTTCAATTTCATGTCTGCCTATTTTCTCGACGTAAGCGATATAACTCCAATATAATTCTTTCTTGAAAATCGCCAAATTTTTGGTAGAGACTACATCCAAAATAGCTCAATCACCTACCTGATGGAGCTTCTAATCTTTTTAGCTCCTTGCAGAAGCGCTCCCGGAATAACTTCCATCTGTGTTTGCATTCTAGATATTTTAATTGAAACAAACGCAAAATATATATAAGAATACAAAAATATATATTCCTATAACAGTGTTAATACATACCACTTTTACTGCATATTTTTGCAGCCCATGTCTTTTCTTTGTTTGTGCTATTGAAAAATCTATTAAATTTTGAATAAAAAATTTGTCGTCCTCAATCTTCAAATTTAAAATGATTTAATCTGTTGACAAATATTCTTCGTCCTTCATTTTCACATTCAAAATGATTTATCAGTTGACAAAAAGCGAAAACAGCTTATTCCGTACGGTAGGTGCGACCAGTTTCGTATTTTCCTAAAGCAAATGACGTTTGAAAAAACTCAACGAAGCTTGATGTAAAGTACATTTTACATAGTTGCAACGTACAATTTGTGTGTACTCGAACAGTTGCTAACGGGGAATCTCTACAGGATAAAATTTATGTTTTACCAACTGTATTGCCTTTTCCATTCCCTGTGGAGACTCCTTATTGTTATGGAAAGCAATAACTGGAATACTAATTAGTATATATATGGAATACTAATTAGTATGCCATATATTGAAAGCTATAAGCTGTCACTTCAGCCGTTTGACAACGCCGTTTTCAGTTCTATGAAAATTTCGAAGAGGTAACATAACCCATTTACATATATACCGACGGCATTTTCATTTCGGTAATATTAAATTTATAAGAGCGCTTATTAAGACAGTTGTGTTATATTATAAAAAAAAGTAAATTTTCAAAATAACATTTTCTAAATTATTAAAATTAGTTTAATATTGTTAATTTACAGAAAAATTATGCAAAATGGGTTGTGAATAAGCGAAGTTTTAAATTTAATAAACTTATACAAACATAAATCAATATATCACTGTTCATATTAAATTTATTATTTTATTGGTATATAAAATGTATGCCACAATTATTATATAGTAGTTCAAAAATATGAATTCTTATATTTTCCTGAAATACGTTTGTAAAAATAGGATCTTTTTCCTTTTCTTATTTTTTCCAGAAATACATTTAAAAAAAAGATCTGTCTCCTTTTTAAATATTCCACATAAAAGATTTAAACAGCTCAAACCTACCTACCCGACGGCATTTCGCAATGTGATAAAATAAATTTTTCAAGAGCTCAAAACAGTGCTACAACAGCTCGAACCTACGTACCCTACGATTGTTATGTTATGATAACAATTACCCCCATACAGATTTGGCAATGGCAATAGTAATCGATTTTAAATTATAAGGATTTGTTACAGTTTTTTTTGTTAAGAATGAATGAAGACACCTTCTCGCCAATTTACATTAGTCATTTACAATAAATTGACCGAATCAGCCGTTCATATATCACTAGTTGTGCAATGGGTGCTCTCGTGCCCTTGTATATTTCAATACAGGATTTTTGCAATCTGCAATCTTGTAAGAGCAAGAGAATCCCCCTAATGTACTTTAGATCAAGTTTCGAAACTGGTCGCATTTTCCGTACAGAATCAGCTGTTTTCTCTTTTTGTCAACAGATACATCATTTTGAATTTGAAGATAAAGGTCAGTCCTCTTCATTTCTAGGAAAAAAAACCATCCTACTTACTCTTCCTGTTTATTTCCCTCACTGAACATGACCGAACTCTGTTTTTTAATATCACTAATTTTTGTTAAAATGCATATTCCGTCAAAAACAGAAGAGAGCATTTTAATTGTTTTAAAATATTTTAATTTTCTATTAATTTTTGCAAAATCCAGAGGGAATATAAAATCAAAACACAAATTGTTTATTGATCATTTTCTCATTTTTTTTTTTTTTTTTGGGCCGTAAGGAGGGTTTAAAATGCCTTCGCACCATATAGGGATCGTCATCCTACGTGAGTGGTGTACCCACTAAAACACTCCCCCCTTCTATCATGGAATGTTTTCCCCTACCCGGGACCGCTTTCGCATTACTTCAGGGCAAGGTTTCCAAGATGGACCCATTACAGGTCTATTTCTACTCTCCCTGCGTCCAGGGATGCCTACGATTTTGTAGCCAGCATCAAGCTATTTGGCTCGTCTTCTATTGGGAATCTGCGTCCATGTCTCTTTTCTTACTGCGTAGAACATGTTCCACGTACGAGGCAATTATTTTCCAGTTTTCGCTGCTAGATATCATTTTTTCTAAGAGATTTTCCGCACTTAGTTCTCCGAGTTTGTTTTGTACAGTCCTCCGTGATTCTTTCCATCGGTGGCACTTGAAAATGGTATGGTGTGCATCGTCTAGTGGTTCGTCTCCGTAAATACATGCTGGGCTTTCTGCTTTTCCCACGTTGTATAGGTATTTTCGAAAATACCCGTGACCGGACAGCATCTGTGTTATATAGTAATTGACCTCGCCGTGTTGTCTACTGTGCCACTTCTCTATTTCTTTAATCAGTTTTGCGGTCCATCTTCCTTTGCTCTCCCTTGTCCACCGATCTTGCCAGAGTTCGAGAGTTTGCTTCCTCGCCTGTTGTCTTGTGGCCATGTGTATTTCTATTCCGTCTTTCTTCCATAGCCAGAGTTGTCTTCTCTCCTTTGCGAGAAGGTCTATTGGGATGACACCGCTTATCACTAGCACTGCGGATTCGGATACAGTGCGGTACGCCGAGGCGACTCTCAAGGCTGCTGTTCTCTGCACTTTAGCAAGCACTTTTCGTCTATGTTCTACATTTAATGTATCGGCCCATATTTCGCTACCGTATAGTAGCACTGACTGTGTTGTGTCCATAAGCAATTTCCTTCTACTTGTAAGTGGGCCTCCGATGTTTGCCATGAGTCTTGATAGCGCCATGGTTATATTTGCTGACTTTTTTGCAGTATGTTGGATTTGAGCCCAGTACGTCAATTTGTTGTCCATTCTTATTCCAAGGTATTTTAGGGTTTTCGTCGTTTTAATAGTTTCTGAATGAACTTCCATGTTAACCTCCAGCGGGATATGTTTCCTAGTGAGCAGGATCAGTTCTGTTTTTTCAGCAGCTAGGCTGAGGCCGTGTGAGTCCAACCATGTCTGTGTTCGTATCATAACTTGTGTCAGTCGACGCCTGGCCATGTCGGTATTACGCGCGGTTATGACGGCGGCGATATCGTCTGCGTAGCCAACGAGGTAGCAATCGTCAGGCATTTCAACGTTTAAGATTCCATCGTAGCTGGCATTCCATAGATCTGGTCCAAGTATTGATCCCTGCGCTGCTCCAGAGGTTATTTCCTTACTTTGTGGTCCATCACTCGTATCGTATAGTAGTTTCCTGTCTTTAAGATAGCTTCGTACCATTTTCATCAAGTAGAGGGGAGTTTTGAAGCGACTTTCTAGTGCGTCGATCATATTTTCCCATTTTGCGCTATTGAAAGCATTTCGTATGTCGATTGTTGCGAGGAGGACTATTGGCCTCGAGAAGTTGTTCTTTCGATGAGCTTCCTCTACGCTGCGCACGACGTCTTCCACAGCACCGATGGTGGACCTGCCTGGTCTGAAGCCATGTTGTCGCTCTGATAGACCTCCAGCATCGTTTATGGCGGCTATAATGCGGGGTTTCAACAGTCTTTCTAATAGCTTTCCTGATGTATCTAGCATGCATAAAGGTCGGTATGCTGATGGTGTTCCTGGGTCTCCTTTGCCTTTGCTTATTAGGGTCAGATGCTGCCTCTTCCATATTTCTGGGAAAATACCCTCGTTCAAACATGCATTATACATGGATAGCAGTAAGTGCGGTCGTTCCGTAGCGATTAGCTTTAACACTTCCGCTGGTATCCCATCAGGCCCAGGGGCTTTTCTGGTCTTTAAAGTGCTTGCTGCCGTGTTCATTTCCTCCAAGGTGAAAGGCGGACATGTGCTCTCTTGTGTATGTTCTGGTGGGTCTCTTCCCAGGTCATGGGTTGGGAACAGAGTGTTTACGATGTGCTCCATAGCTGCGGCGTTTAACTCAGAGGTAGTCTGTTTTGCTCCGAGTTTTTTCATTACGATCTTGTATCCGAGACCCCACGGATTTTTGTTTATATCGTTACGTAGCTCTTCCCATTTATCTTTCT
Source organism: Bactrocera tryoni (assembly GCF_016617805.1). NCBI lineage: Eukaryota > Metazoa > Arthropoda > Insecta > Diptera > Tephritidae > Bactrocera > Bactrocera tryoni. The sequence goes on from NW_024395977.1 coordinate 30,407,393, forward strand.
TTGCCTTTGTTATTGCGTCTTTCAGCTCAGTTTTCGCAGCTTTATATTCCCTATGCTCTTCTATTCCGTTTCTTCCTCTTCTTCTAGCTCTTGTGTATCGTCGTCTTTTGCACAGACAAGTTTGTCTAAGATTTCGGATTTCGTCGGTCCACCAGTAAACCGCTTTCTTTGGATGTCCGCCTTTTATTTTGGGCATTGCTACTTTACATGCCTCAGTAATGGTGCTCAGAGTTGCTTGAACAATCAACCTGGCTGTGCTACTTGCGTGGTATTTTGGTGGGTTTTCATCTATGGCCGCAAGGAGCTTTCCTGAGTCTAGTTTGGAAGCGTTCCATTTACGTGTTCCTCTTCTTTTCGTCGTTGCTGGGTTTTTTTCTGGACCTATGAGGTAATATATGTATTGGTGGTCGCTACCAGTATAGTCTTCCAAGACTTTCCACTCTCGCAGCTGGTTTGCGAATCCTTCGGACACCAGCGTGATATCAGGGGTTGTGTCGTTGCATCCTGGTCTTCTGAATGTGGTTTGGGATCCTCTATTGGCGACGATAAGTCCTAATCTAGCCGCCATGTCGAGAATTTTCCGGCCCCTTGAGTTTGTAGTCGGTGTGCCCCATTCCATGGCCTTGGCGTTGAAGTCTCCGGCTATGATTAAGTGACGGTTTCTTTGTCGTGCAGCATCCTCTATAGCATCGAGCTTTGCTTGGAATTCTGTGATAGGGTCGCTCGGTGTCAGGTAGCAGCTAATTATCGTAATTCTTTCGTTTTTATCCAGACAAACCCATTTCCTCTCCCGCTGTTTGTTTTTGAAACTACTCCTTTCCGTTAGCCATATTGCCGCTGTTGCTGTGGTGTCTTCTAGCCATGTTCCATCTTGCGCTATTTTGTATTGCTCGCTAATGATTGCTACCTCGGTTCCGAGTTCCAGCATGAGCTGCGGCAGGAGGTGGTCAGCTGTTTTGCTTCTGTGCATGTTACACTGTAAGATCTTCATGTTCTTATTTTTTCCCTATACGACTCACACGACCGAGACCCTGGGATGTGATCTGTTTGGGTATACTTCTGTTCTACGCAGAGGCAACAGCACGGTAAGTTTTTGCAGTCTTTCAGCTTGTGCCCGGGTTTCCCACATCTTATACATAATCCTTGGCCTTTTCTGTCAGGGCCTTTGCATTCCCATTGTAAATGGCCGAAGCCGAAGCATCTGAAGCATTTTTTAACTTCCTTCATAAGCTTCATCCTGCAGCTGATCCATCCTATTTTTATGTGTCCTTCTTTTAGTACCCTGATTGCGCTATCGGCTGTCAACGTCACATATGCGCGTATTTGTTCGCGAGTATTTGGAGCGCTGGTCCTCACTGTGATTTCTTCATCTACTTGCCCTAGCAAACGTCTTACGGAGGTCGTGATTTCTGCTGCGGTGGATAAGGAGTCGAGGTCTCGGATCTCAATTGTGGCTTTCTGTTTTAGCTCGCTTACAGAAGCTATACCACGTAGGTTGCTTGTGAGAGCGTTTCGGAGCTCTGGTTTCGGCTTTTCTCCTTTCTTCAGTTCTAGGAGCAGGGCACCTGATTTTGTTTTCCGTATTGCCCGGACTTCCACTTTGTCTTGGTCTGTCATGACGTGTTGCCGTATGTTTTGAAGCACCTCAGCATAGCTGCGGCCTTCTGCCGGTTTGATTAGCACTGCTTCTGGTCGAACTCTGGTTCTGGGTGCCGTTTTTTGCTTCTGGAGCTTGTCGTCTGTTTGTCCTTGAGTTTGCTCTTCGTTTTGATGTCGTTTTGCTTGCTGTATCTTTTTTCCTCTTACTACGTGCCACACAGTATTTCCGGGTCCTCGCCCCCTTTTCTCTGACTCCTGTTCCATTGGACTTGGTGCCGTTCGTTTAGGAAGAGCTGTTACTGGCGTTGAAACATCGTCGTGTTCGTTGCATGCATCTAAGGACCTAGTTGTGGTCGTGCGTCTCGTATCCTTTTCTGCCTTCATCCAGTTTCGGCGCAGGCTACCGATTATGTCGAAGAGTTCGTCTAGCTCGGATATCCCATTTTTTACATCGGAACTTATATTCTTCTGTCTCAGCATTGCCAACTTCATCTTTTTCAGGGAAACGCGGCACTTTAAAAGGGCTTCATCCTCTTCTGCTCTCATCTTCTTAATGAATTCTTGCCTTGGAGAGTTGTATCCATTTCGTAGGCCTCGGTCGATAGCCGGAGTCCTATTACTTGTTTCCGTGCTTGCTTCCGCTGATTCCGGCATAGATGAGGCGGTTTCCTCTATGCAAACCGTTTGGATTGCCCTCTGATTTCCCATTTGTGGCGGCGAACGCAAAATTTTGCTTTGCCTTCTGAAGGCATTTATTTCATCGTCCATTCGTCCTTTTTGTTTTGGTTCTGGTGTGTTGCTTTCGTTGTTTTCTTTATTCATGTTTGTAAGGGTCCCCGCTTCAAGCCGCTATCTTTGCTCGGTTGTACAGTTGCATTTTCGGTCCCTGTGGTTATCTTTGCATTGCAGGGAGGCCACACGGGGGTTGACACGAAACCTTATGGGAATTCGTGTTCAGAGCCAGGACCATAGCACTAGTCAGGATTGAAATCAACTGAGCCTGTACCGCCAACCTAATGGCGACGTAGCATCGAACGTACTTGAAGCCCTGCCAAAGTTTTAACGGGACGGAGGCGCCTGTGACATTACCCTGAAAGCCATTTCTGCAAGATGTCACTCTTGCATACTGAGGTAACAGAATGCCGCAGCCGTCAGCCCAAGTTCAAACGTTTCCAAATCGTGCGTCAAAAATCGTGGTCCTACTTCGTTGGGTGATTTCTTGCGTTGTCGTCTGTGCTGTGCTCTTTAGTCGGGGGCTGTATTTGTTATTTACAGCTAACCTGTGTTTCTCAGGTTTGCTATCTGCCATCTGTTTCCCCGGCCGAGCATTTACAGTTGGGGATTTCATTTCCCTTGCGATTTCCGTTGTAGCGTCCCTCGTCGCTATGTTGCCTCCCTCTCGTGGGTAGGTGATCCCTCGAGGCCACCCTCTATGGGGTGGTGGATGCTTATTTTGAGGCGGCATCTATTCACCTCGTCACCGGAGATTCGTAGGATGCTTCAGGTCTTTTAAGCCGAACCCTCCTCTCCTGTCGCTCTTGGTCAGGGGCTGCTTATTGGGTATTCGCAGCTAACCTAAGAACTTAGGCCGTCAACAGTTCGCCAAGCTGTAACCCTTGGTGGCCTGAGCTCAGCCATTCTCTTCTGCATGTAAGTACATTATAGTCATTCATAAGTCGACTCTCCGTTCCTTATGCATCTGATAGTCTTTTCGTTAATTTTTTGACAGTAACATACGGCAGCATATGAATATTACAGTCACGCCTTTAAAGTTTAAGGTATACTAACTGTCAAATCTATTGCCATGGCCGTTGCCAAATCTGTATGTGAGCATTTGTTATCATAACATAATTATTTGCGAAGTGGCGTCGGTAGGCTCGAGCTGAAGTAGTTCTTTTTTGAGCTCTTGAAACGTTTAAATTTTCATAGGGATACAAAAAAGTTATGTGGAAAATAAAAAAGTATAAATATACTTTTTTCTACAAATGTATTTCATGAAAAAAGACTTCATATTTTCAAACTATAATAATTGTAGCATAAATTTTATAAAGCAATTAAAATAATAAATTTAATATGGGCATTGATATATTGATTTTTGCTTGTATAAGTTTATTTAATTCGCCAATCCATTTTATATAATTTTTCTGCATATTAACAATTTTAAACTAAATATTGGAAAAATGTATTAAATTGTTTTGAAAATGTGCTTTATTTTTTATAATTTAACGCAACCGTCATAATACTCGCTCTACTAAATTTAATATTACCGTTATACTGCTGAAGTGACAGTTCATTGCTTTCAGTATATGGCAATTAGCCATATATTGTATTCCATAAGCAATATGGAGTCTCCACATACAATGCGTACAGCAATACAGTTATTATATGTCGGCGCACACTAAGAGTGTTTTGATGTTGGTATGTGTGTATGAGTGCATGGGTATACTAATTTCATCATTATAGTAATATCACATCAGCACCGTTTTAGCGGAGCGAGAGCGAGTGTCGCTGTCGCCGAATGTGGTTCGGTGGTAAGCATCGTAAAGGAGGAGTAGAGTAACTATCAGCTGATGTTATGTAAGCAAAGGAACAGCTGAGAGGTGCCACTGTAGAATCGTCAAGGGGAGTCCAAGGTTGAGTTTCGATTGGAATCCAAGACGGCCGACTTTTAACCGGAAAATGGTTGCATTGTGTTATTTTCTTAAAATTTATGGAAAAGTTGTCCCAAAAATTTTGGTTATATATGAAACTTTAATATATTTTCAAAAGAAAATTGTTTTATTTTAATATATATTCTTTAAGATGAGAACAATATTAGCAAATACATGAAAAATTAAGTTTTTTATTTATGTCTCTTTTTAATTGTGGTAAGTTAATAAATGTTCACCACAGAAAAATGTTACGAACAAATAAGCGGCAACTATATGTATATATTTTCTGAATCTGGAGGACCTCCTCTATCCGTACATAACTATTTTAACCCCGAAATCCGGGGATACTATTCTAAAATTTAATAGAAATTTGCAAACACTTCTTCCAGAATGAAAGAACTAAATAAAGCATCGTAAAGGATTGTACCATGAAATAAACTCAAACAAATTGTCTTGCAAAAACCTTCGTTACGATGGCAAAAATATAAATATGGCTGTGAATGAGCATAATCTGGACTATTCTATTCGGCATGGTGTGAACAAAAATAATTGAACAAAAGTTAAATGTTGAATAAAAGTTATTTTTGCACAATTTATTATAAAATAAATAATTAGAAACGAATTAGTGAAGTGTTAGTGGAATAAATCGGAGAAACACCCATTTTATATAGTTGATTTTTTGAGCTTTAAATGCAAATATCTCAAAAACCATAAGTCTTGATCTGGAGGACCTCCGTACATACACATTTTAACCCCGAAATCGGGGGATGCTATTCTAAATCGCAGCCCAAATTTCCCTTGAGACGATAAAGAATAGATCGGCTGGGATTTTATTCCAATAAAAGTACGAAATAACTAAACATAGCCTCGTTAATATTGTTCCGTAATGGGTCAAGTGCTGTTCCAATTTTATAATTTGAGAGATGAAAAAGTGATACGCGATGCTGTGTAGTACTCAAATGTAGTTATCAAATTAGTTGGTCGTGAATTCGAAACAAAAATTTAAACTCAATGACGTGCTCGTGGAAGGTGCACGTCTCATTGCTAGGTAAGCTAAAATTAAACTTTATTTCAAAAGATTTACCATGTAATTTTTAATTTTTTTTTATAGAATCAGCAAAGAAGCTGGTATAGAACGTTTGATTATTTTTCTGCTTTAAACGCTAGTCCCAAACCAATGAGCTTTGTGCTTGAGGGTGGAATCAACTTTTTGAAGAGCATATTCGGATTTTGCACAAGCTATTGTCAATTGCGCTAAGGATCCCGATACTGCTGGCCAGGTTTACCAAGCTGTTGGGTAGGTTTTGAGCAAAATTTAATTAACATACTTTCTAATATGCTAAACACTCAACACCCACCTTGCAGATCAAAGCGTTACCAGTTGAGCGAATTAATTGACTGGTTCCATCGTGTTATGCGCAAAGATGAAAAATGGTGGGGATACCGTCGTTAAGACATGCGTTGCGATCCTACCTTCCCATTGAAAGCCAAGTTCACTGAGCTTATCTGTCCTGGACAATCTATTGGTGAGCTACATATGGAACGTATCGATCGCGAATGTATTACCGATGTCGTTTGGATGTACAATTGACCTCCATGGAAGAGCAAGTACCATGGGAATTGCGACCATATCGTGCTGCGCAATATTATGATGCCGAATTGGGAGAGTGGGAGGAACCAGCTCCACCAAAACCGATGGAACATCGGGAAGAACTACGTATGTTTGCATAAAACTACTATAATGGCAACAACGCTAACAACAACAGCCAAGCAAATAATAAACAACACTCATCAAATGAAAGTTGGTGGCGTTGGTGGCCAAGCAGCGATTTAAAAAGAAATATTTGCATCTACGCGAATTACAATTCGTCTTTACATCTAGTGAATTATGGTCGATTATGAACGATGTGGAAATTGATAATTAAAATTTAAAAAACAAATAAATGTAATTTGGTTAATAATGAACCGCTATTAAAAATTAAGGAATTTGAGTTGTATTTTTATTTGAGTCAAACAAGTTATTATCGATTAGGACAATTTCAAATGTAATATATTTCGAATAATCGGTGTATTTGTATAAACAACGTCAAACTATTTCTTGCATAGAAATCTTATATTCACGTAGGTGTTAGTACTTTTTTAAATATGAAAGTATATAACTTATCGCAGTTATTCGTTAATTACTTTTGTTTTCATTATTGCATTTAGTTTTACTTTGTGAACAGCAAAACTGGCTGACCCTTTTTCTACCGATTTTATAATTATAAGCCCAAATAAAAAGTAAATTATAATTAAATGTTTTATTTCGGTAGATTTTATTTATTGTGTTTTTTACATATTTTTGTGCCTATATTGCATTTTCCACACCAAAATAAGGTATGCAACTAGGCGCGTTACCGATTTTTTTTGGGTTTTCGGTTCCCCCGCAGGCCTATTTGCACCCATATACCTTGAAACTAAATAACAAATATTTACAGAAAATAAATTAAAAGTAACAAAAACAATTGCGAGGCATTTTCCTTCTGTAAAAAAGTTTCAATTAGTATTTGGCTATAATTTAACTTATAGAATATTAACCTGTATATCGATCTGAACGGGAAATTGATCTGTGAAAATAATAATAAAGTAATAATTATATTGAAAACTTAAATAATTTACTTTTAAAATACACCGACCGTCCGTTTTAAATTTTCAAATATTATGCCAGTATTGCTATTGAGCATGGCAAAATAGTGTTGCGTAAGCTAATTTAAACTACTTTTTACTACTATATAGATATTGCAAATTCAAAAAATAATTTCTTTAAAAATCCTTTTTATTTAAAAACTTAGCTTAGAACTAAAAAATAATATGGTAAATCTGTTAGGATGGTCAAACACTCTATTTGGGAACGAGTAGGATTTCTGATCGCCGGCGTAGTTTGTGATTACAAAAATTTATACTTAAAACTAGAGGACCCGTCCACGCTTCACTGTGGCTGATACATAGATAATACTACTACAATCTATATGATTTCTATTAGTTGGATTATAACTATTAGTTATTGAGATATAACATTTAGTGAAGTAACTTGTGTTAGTTTACAAAAAAATGGATCATAAAGCATTTCGTGTGTTTATAAAGCATTTGGCTTTTTGGGGAAAATACTCTTGAATTTGGGCTCAGGGAAATCCACCGTTGAAAAGATATTTGCTAAGCTGGAAACAGCGAAATGAGCAAAGTAGGTGCCTCGAAAGTTCATAATCCAACAAAAACAACGAATAACTGATTCTGTGAAGTGTTTAAGTGCTCTCTAATCGGAATAAAGCCGAAATTTTTCGTCAGTGATAGAAACATAGCTCCATCATTTCCCAGTGGAGTCCAATCGACAGTCATTGTAGTGGACTGCACATGATGAACCTGATGAACCGGTTCTCAGGCGTGGAAAAACGAAAAAGGCGGCTGGAAAGGTTATGACATCAATCTTTTGGGATGCACGTGGTATAATACATACTCAACGACTGATTACTCAGCGAGTTATAATCTATATCACTGCGAATTTGGTTGCAGTTCTTTTCTTCTATTCCAAATATTTAGCAATTGTATTATTTTTGAGAAGACTCTGTTTAAAATTGTAAGCATATATTCAAATGATTCCTACAAACATGAATTCTGAACAAATGCTTATGATTTGAAATACATATAATTTTTGTATTTAAGAGTTGTATTAAACTTTGACATAAAGAGATAAAAGGTATCCTATGTCCTTACCCTGGTTCTAAGCTACCTCTCCACCAATTTTCAGCCAAATCGGTTCAGCCGTTATTAAGTTATAAATGGTGTAACTAACATCAACTTTCTTTTATATATGTATGTATATAGATACGAGGTTTTTTTTATTGTTTTTTTTTTTTGTTTTTTTTTTTGTTTGAGGAAATGAAATATTTAAATATTCCTACAAACATGAATTTTGAACAAATGCTTATGATTTGAAATATAATTTTGTATTTAAGAGTTGTATTAAACTTTGACATAAAGAGATAAAAGGTATCCTATGACCTTACCCTGGTTCTAAGCTACCTCCCCACCAATTTTCAGCCAAATCGGTCAAGCCGTTTTTATGTTATGTCGTGACAACATTTATATGGGAAAATGGAATTGTCGTCTTACTCTGTCTTACTCGCAATTGTTCCTTATTTGCTCACAGTTTAGACCTACCCTGGACTACGACAAACATTTTAAAACAAAAATCAGCTCAATCGGCCCAGCCGTTCTCGAGTTTTAATCAGACTAACGAACAACAATTCATTTTTATTTATATAGATAGATAGATATAGGAAACATGGCTATTATAATTATCTCTTGATTTATCTTACAATAAAAAACTGTGTTTTACTGTTGAGGCGAATTATTATGATATGTAATGCCAAATTTTCCCATAATAGTTATCTCTTTTGGTCCACCCATTATCAAAATAATTTCCTATTTGTCCATGAATAAGTTAACTAAAACGCTTAAAATTATACTATATAGCATATTTATTTATATCAAGAAGATATAATTAATAGCGGGATTCTGTAACCAGTCTCTAGTCTCTATTTGAGACATTTTGAGGCAAAGTCTCAATTTGAGACTAGTTACTATTCACTAAACAGTCTCTAGCGGTAGTCTCAAAATATTGAGACCTGGTAGTTAGCAGGTCACAAAACTAAAAATAACACTTGTCTGCCATTTTGAATATACTGAATAGAGATCATCATAGATATTAATCGATTGTCGTTTCTTTATATTTTGTAAGCAACTCAAACACGAAAAGGTTAAAAATAAATCAATTTTACATAAATTTCGTAAATATTATGAAACAAAGTCAACATATATTTTTATTTTCATTGATAATTATGTTTTTGACTATGTTATAGAAAATTTAATATTTGTTATCGACATATTTATTTTCATTCAAGTGTAAAAACATCTCTGAATAATGAAATGTAATAGATTTTGTGACTGTCACTTACAGAATAGCAATATCATCTCAAGTCTCAAAAATTGTCTCTAACTTAAAATCTCAAATTTAGAGACTTGAGACTGTCTCAAGTTACAGAATCGCACGGTAAATCTTTTGATAACAGCATTAAACTTCATTCTGAAAGAAAAATTAAAAATAGTATTTATAAATGTATAAATATAGTACTGTAAATTTATAATTTAATATTAAAGCATTTTTGATTTTACGCAACCCGTTTTAACCTCTCGCCACTCTTATTCACCAGACGTGGCCATGATGTTTTTATTGTGAACGTACACTTGGGGGGTAGGTTAAGGACTGTGAATGGCTCTTTTACTATGGTGAATGGGCACTTTCCCTACTCCCTTGTACCATGGTGGTAAGCACAAAAAGAACAAGGAACGGCGCAAAGTCAGTTGTGTATAGATCTTCAGAAAGGTGTAACCGAAACTGGCTGGGCTACAACGATGTCGAGAGATAATAATTTTGCTCCAATATATACAATAAATTTTGCCTGTCGAGATGCTCTGTTATGTAAACAGCTGCAAAGAAAACCATTGGTTATCGGAAAGGGTAAAAGAACAACTGGTATGCTGAGGAATGCCGTGTTGTAGCGGAAAGAAAACGCACCACAAATGGTGCGGGATGGGACAGATACCGAGAGCTTAAGAGATAGGCCGAAATGCGTGAGTATGAAAATCGTGACAAGCTAGCTGACAGGGTTAATCCTCGAAAACTCTAGGAAAAAAGGCGGCGACTAACAGAAGGTTTCAAGACTGGACCGTACTCTTGTGGAACACCCAGAGGTGATCTAGTGACTGGTGCCCAGGAAATACTAAAATTATAGAGGGAACACTTCTCCAGCCTGCTGAATGGAAGTGAAAGTATAACACCAGGAGATGGTGAACTCAATTCCCCAATCGATGACGATGGAGCGAACGTCCCATTGCCCCACCATGAAGAAGTTCGAATAGCAATTACCCGTCTGAAGAACAACGAAGAGGCGGGTACCGATGAATTGCCTGCCTAGCTATTCAAATACGGCGGCAAAGAAATGACAAGGAGCATGTTTCCCTTCTCTTTAGAATATGGTTGGACGAAAGCATCGACGATTGGATTTTAGGTGTTGTTTAAATAATAACACGAGAGATTCCGTTTCACTTAGCAAATAGTACTACCGTAACATTTTTAAAAGATTTTTTAATTTCTTTATTGTTACTTAGTTTAATTTTAATGATGTTTATACCTTGGTTTCACTATATTTTATATTTTCACTTCATTTGAGCGAAATGTGACTAATTTTACAGTTATTGCAAAATTTATACTTTGAGATTATAGATTGATTATCTCTGATGCAGATTACCTAATATTCCAAACTTTTGGCTTTAAACTTTGAGTCTTTTAATATATGTGGATGGCATCCCTGGTAGAAAGGGAAAATAAGGAAAAGGGACAACACAGAAATGACTTAGCGTGGGTTGCTCCGATTACGATGAGCAAAAAGAAACAGAGTCAGAAGTCAGCCGCTAAGCTAATCGGACGTGCGCAGCAAATAGAGAAACGGTCGTAGAGTGAAATTGTAATTTAAAGCAAAGGTGTCGAACTGTACATTGTAACTAAGAGTTGAATAATAAAGATTTTTGTAACTAAACTACGATTTGTAAATTTCAACTAAAAGTGAACTAATAAAGATTTTCTGAAACTAAGAGTGGAATAATAAAGATTTTTGTAACTAAACTGCAAATTGTAAATTTCAACGAAGAGTGAACTAATAAAGATTTTCTGGAATTAAAAGTGGATGAAAAGGAATGTATTTGGAATTATAGGATTGAGGAGTGTGACGAACCCCACAAATTGGTGTCAGAAGTGGGATAGGAAAGTGCGGTTTTTTCCTTTTCAGGGAAAACCACAAACGAAATTGCGTTAGACTTGTGGCGAAAAGTGAGTAAAGACAAACGGTTGTGCGGGCACCTGGTGCAAAGTACAGTCCTTAGAAGTTCCGAAACTTCTGGAAAACTGTACAGCCGCGTAGTGGACCGTTGGGCCCGTTAGGTCCGTTATTAAAGTACCGCTATAAAGTAGCGTAGACGCAAAGAATTTTATTTTGAGTGATCTGAGTGCGACTCAGAAGTGTGAAGCAGTGGTGGCTGCAAAATCGTTTTAAAAAATCTGAGTGCGACTCAGAAGTGTAAAGCAGTGGTGGCTGCAAATCTGCTCGCGATTCGAACAGTGCGAAGCAGAAGTGACAAAGAATTTTATTCTGAGCGATCTGAGTGCGACTCAGAAGTACAAGGCAGTGGTGGCTGCAAAATCGTTTTAAAAAATCTGAGTGCGACTCAGAAGTGTAAAGCAGTGGTGGCTGCAAATCTGCTCGCGATTCGAACAGTGCGAAGCAGAAGTGACAAAGAATTTTATTCTGAGTGATCTGAGTGCGATTCAGAAGTGTGAAGCAGTGGTGGCTGCAAAATCGTTTTAAAAAATCTGAGTGCGACTCAGAAGTGTAAAGCAGTGGTGGCTGCAAATTCGTTTTTATTAAATCTGAGTGCGACTCAGAGGTGTAAAGCAGTGGTGGCTGCAAATCTGCTCGCGATTCGAACAGTGCGAAGCAGAAGCGACAAAGAATTTTATTCTGAGTGATCTGAGTGCGACTCAGAAGTACAAGGCAGTGGTGGCTGCAAAATCGTTTTAAAAAATCTGAGTGCGACGCAGAAGCGTAAAGCAGTGGTGGCTGCAAATTCGTTTTTATCAAATCTGAGTGCGACTCAGAAGTATAAAGCAGTGGTGGCTGCAAAATCTGCGCGAAGCAGAGTAGGGCTGGTTGCACATGCGAGGGCAACAAGTGCGTACAGTGGCGGCCAAATAGATCCGAACAACGTGTAACTACGAGGGACATCGTTGGACTTAGCCAAAGCAGAGGCGGCGTCAAGCGTTGGAGTTCATTATACAGATAAGTTACTAAGAGTAGTTAGTTTTAACTTTATGAATTACTGTAAAATAATTGTCATTAAATAATTAAATTTAAAGTTTATTGTAAAGAAGTCACATAAGCATACACTTTGTATTTATACGTTTATAAATTTTGAATTTGTAATTGCTGCACGCGTAACTGACTAACATGGACCATGAACAAATTTTTAGTTGGACAATGAACGAACGAAGGAAAAGCTTGTAGAGCTGGGGCTTCCTACAAGAGGGCGCAAGGCCACTTTACAGGACAGATTATGCGAACATTTTGGATTGGGAGTAGATGATGTTTCAGATTTTGAGGATGCATCCTCTGTAGTGGACGGTGGGGCAAGACAGACACTAGTGAATCACACGTCTTTCACGTTACGTGACATCGAGGAATCGTTGAGTCATTTCAGTGGAGTAGGTCAGCCGACAGTGAAAGATTGGGTTACGGAATTTGAGGAAAATGCACTCGCAGTTAAATGGTCGGACATTCAGAAGTTTTTATATGCCAAGCAACTTTTAAAAGGAGCGGCCAAAGTTTTTGTAAGAAGTCAGAGGGGTATCAGCAGTTGGTCTTCTTTAAAGGATCTACTGTTTAAAGAATTCGGAGAAAGAGTTTCATCAGCGGAGGTGCATAGACAGCTGCGTAATCGACGCAAACGAAGTAATGAGGGTTACCGCGAATATTTGTATAAGTTAATGGAACTCGGTTCTCCAATTGACCTCGATGAACCCAGTTTAATAGAATATTTTATTGAAGGTATACCGGATACCAGGGTAGGGAAAAGTAATTTGTATCAAGCTAGGAACATCGATCAGCTTAAGGATGAAATAATCGTTTACGAAAAGATTCGGTCAAGTCGACAGCAGGCAGAACCCAATCGACGTGGGGAAGAGGTAAAAAGCGAAGGCATTGAGGAGAGGAAGACAACAGAAAAGAGACGTTGTTTTAGGTGTGGCACTGTAGGGCATTTAGCGAGTAACTGTCCTCAGCAAACTATCAAGTGTTTTAAGTGCGGTCAGAGTGGACACATCGCATCAAAGTGTGGAAAGTCGTTAGGCGCGAAAGTCGAAAGAGTAAATACGTTGTCAAATGAACAGTTGGGAGTGTCCAATAAATGCGTAATTTTCAAGGAAATGGTACTAAACAATATTAAATTGTCTGCCTTACTCGATACTGGGTGTGATCTCTGTTTACTCCGTAGTGATGTTCTAATAAGTTTAGGAGGTGTCGAACTAGATAGTGACAAAAGGCGATTGGTGGGAATAGGCAAAAGTGAACTTACAACAATAGGATCATTTTCATGCCAGATTCATGTCGACGGGATAGACATACCGGTAGTTTTTCATGTGGTAGGGGAACGAGATATCTGCTATTCGGCAATCATAGGTAATAATATCCTAAAGTGTGTCGATCTAGAAGTGTCAGAGAACGGTGTAAAGTTTTTAAAGAAAAAGAGTAATAAATCCGAAGCTAGAAGTGATAAGATAGATAAAGATAAAGAGAGAACTGAGGAAGGAGATTTATTACGCGAATGGATGCACGAACGCAACGAGATTGGGTTGGTAGCTGCAGAACAAAGCAATATGGAAGAGTTAGATTTACATCATTTAAGAAAGGATCATGCGGACGAAATAGCGAGTTTGCTTGGAGAATATTGCCCAAAGCCACAGTATAAATCACCAATTGAGATGAAGATTACGTTAACGGATGACATACCAACCTATCAGGGTCCACGTAGGATGCCTTACGTGGACAAGTGTATCGTAGAACAGCAAATAGGAAAGTGGTTGAATGAGGGGATTATACAACCTAGTACTTCCAATTATGCGTCACCCGTAGTATTAGTTCAGAAAAAGGATGGGAGCAAGAGGCTCTGTTGCGACTATCGACGCCTTAACTTAAAAATAATGAGGGATAACTTCCCAATGCCGATCATTGATGACGTACTCGAGCGATTGCAAAGTGCCAGGGTATTTACTACATTAGATTTGGAAAACGGCTTCTTCCATGTACCAGTTGAGAGGAATTCGAGAAAATTTACATCTTTTGTTACTCATAGTGGTCAGTACGAGTTCCGTTTTGTCCCATTTGGGATATCAAACTCTCCAGCGGTTTTTTCGAGATTTATTTTTGCAGTTTTCAGGGAGTACATACAAGATGGTACATGCGTAGCTTACATGGACGACTTGATCATTCCCTCTAAGGATAAGAAGGAAGGAATCCATAAGTTACGACGTGTTCTAGGGCGGGCAGCAGAATTCAATTTACACATAAAATGGAAAAAGTGTCAGTTTCTCATGGAGACCGTGGAATTTTTGGGATACGTAATAGAGAAGCTAAAGTCAGCTAACGTTAGGCCATCAGAAGCTAAAGTCAGGGCAGTAAAAAACTTCCCATTGCCACATGATCGTAAATCTGTGCAGCCTTATTTAAGGTTAACGTCATATTTTAGACATTTCATTGAAGGATATGCAAGATTAGCTAAACCTCTATCAGACATACTACGCCAGGGTACGAAGTTTACCATAAACGACGAACAAGTCGCAGCTTTTCAGCAATTAAAAACCGCTCTTATAAGTGCACCAGTTCTTCGGCTTTATAACCCGAAAGCGGCAACAGAGGTACATACCGATGCTTCCATGCATGGGTATGGGGGTGTTTTGTTCCAAAAAGACGTAGACGATCAATTGTATCACCCTATACTATATATGAGCCGGAAAACCAAACCGGCTGAAGAGAAATACCACGCCTATGAGTTGGAAGTATTGGCGATAGTAGAAGCCCTGAAAAAATGGCGGGTGTATCTCTTGGGCATTAGGTTCAAAATTGTTACAGACTGTAATGCGTTCACGGTGGGCACTTTTATTACAAGATTATAATTATGAAATAGAACATAGATCGGGCAGCAAAATGCGTCATGTAGACGCGCTCAGCAGGGTGTCTTGTCTGTTGCTTGAAGATACGTTGCATCATCGACTTCAGCAAGCACAGCAAGCGGACGATTGGGTCCGAGCAGTTGTTAAGGTACTGGAACATGAAGAGTATGAAGATTTTTACGTGAAGCAGGGTGTGCTCTATAAAGATCCCATTAAGGAACTTATAGTAGTACCAACTTTGATGGAAAACGAAGTCATTAGAATAGCCCATAAACAGGGACATGTCTCAGTTATAAGAACAATAGATTCAGTTGAAAAAACATTTTATATCCCAAGTCTGGCGGCAAAGGCCGAAAATGTTGGGAAGAGTTGCATCGAATGCATAATATCCGAAAGTAAAACCGGTAAGAAGGAAGGATTTTTGTCTCCAATTCATAAAGAAGATAGGCCTCTTGGAACCTACCACATAGATCACGTCGGTCCAATGGAAACCACAAGTAAGTCCTATAATTATATTCTCGTAGTAGTCGATGTATTTTCAAAGTTTGTGTGGCTGTACCCCACGCGAAACACAGGTACCGATAGCGTAGTGGCAAACCTTAAAAAACAGTCAGCCTTGTTCGGTAACCCCAAACGAATTATATCGGATAGGGGAACGGGGTTTACGTCAAATATGTTTAAGGATTACTGTATAAGCGAGGGAATACAACATTTACTAATTGCCACAGGTGTTCCGAGGGGAAATGGCTAGGTAGAACGCGTGCATAAGGTATAGGTATTTAGATCGAGTTCAGCAAACCATAAACAATACACCGCCGAGAAGTAAAAGATTCTCACCCTTTCACCTTCTCACAGGTGTTGAAATGCGCGTTAATGCTCTGCCAGCACTAGCCGAGATGTTATATGAGATAACTACTGAAGATTTAGATAAAGAAAGAGAGTCACAACGAAAGGAAGCGCAGGAAAATATTGCAAAAATTCAGGAATAAAATAAGAGTTTTTTAACAAAAACAGGAAAGAAAGCGTACAATATAAAATTAATGAGCTAGTTGCGATTAAGCGTACCCAATATGGTACTGCCTTAAAATTGAGACCCAAGTTTTTCGGTCCGTACAAGATAAAACAGACTTTGGGACACGACAGATCCGAAGTAGAAAAAGTAGGTGATCACGAGGGCCCCGGACACACGACGACTGTAGCTGAAAATATGAAAAGGTGGCAACCTCCATTCGAGGGCGAATGCAGAGTCAGGAGGGCCGAATGTGGGATGGCATCCCTGGTAGAACGGGAAAATAAGGAAAAGGGACAACACAGAAATGACTTAGCGTGGGTTGCTCCGATTACGATGAGCAAAAAGAAACAGAGTCAGAAGTCAGCCGCTAAGCTAATCGGACGTGCGCAGCAAATAGAGAAACGGTCGTAGAGTGAAATTGTAATTTAAAGCAAAGGTGTCGAACTGTACATTGTAACTAAGAGTTGAATAATAAAGATTTTTGTAACTAAACTACGATTTGTAAATTTTAACTAAAAGTGAACTAATAAAGATTTTCTGAAACTAAGAGTGGAATAATAAAGATTTTTGTAACTAAACTACGATTTGTAAATTTCAACTAAAAGTGAACTAATAAAGATTTTCTGAAACTAAGAGTGGAATAATAAAGATTTTTGTAACTAAACTGCAAATTGTAAATTTCAACGAAGAGTGAACTAATAAAGATTTTCTGGAACTAAAAGTGGATGAAAAGGAAGGTATTTGGAATTATAGGATTGAGGAGGGTGACGAACCCCACATATATTTCTGGAACTTTTGCCGCCCAGACTTGAGCCTGACCACGTAGACAGCCTTCTCTCTTCCATTGACTTTAGTTTTGAAAAAGTAATCATTTATGTGCTCTAAAATTTTGTGCGGTCCAGAATAGGGGGTTCTAGAGGTTGCTTTACTGCATCGATGCGGAGAATAACGTGTGAGCAAGTGTAGAGGTTTTTCAGGATGAAAATTTGAGATTTGGGTGTGGGCTTTAATCCTCTAATATGCTCACGAAACTTCTCGACGAAAATCTGTGGGTCCGGTGGCATGTCCTCTGAAACGAAAAATTCTCCGGGCACACATAAAACTGTGCGAATACAAGGTCAGCAGGTGAGGCGTTTAGCTCTTCTTAATATCATGTGCGAAGACCTATGAGCACCATCCCTCCAAGGAGCCACAGAGTTGTACATTAGAACTTCCTTAAGCGTTCTGTGCCACCTTCCTACCAGTCCATTTGAATGCGGATGATAGGGTGTTGTCCTTATGCGATGGGCACCAATCAGCCGTGTCAAAGCCGTGAAGAGCGCAGACTCAAAATGAGTTTCTCGATTTGTGATGATGGTCTGGGGGGTACCGCACTGAGTAATCCAGTCCGAGTAGAAAGCAGTGCAAACGACGTCAGCCGTCATGTGCTTCAGAGGAACAGCAACGGACCATCTGGAAAGTCTATCCATGATTGTTAAACATTACCTGAGATGATTGACAACTGGAAGTTCAATGAGATCGAGGTGTCGATAATTGAACCTAGCGTTGGGTACGTCAATGTGTTTAGGTGTGAGGCGATTGTGAAGCTGAATCTTGGAGCGTTAGCACGGTATGCACTTGCGGAACCATTTCAGTGCATCCTTCTTGACGCCCGGCCAAATGTACTTCTGCTGGAGTGTGCGGGCCGTAACTCGATCACTGGGATGGAAGAGCCCATGGACCGTGTTGAAGACCACTCGGCGAAGATTTTTAGGAATGAAGGGTCTTATAACACCAGATGATATGCCACCATAAATTGAGGTATTTTCGTCAATTGATAGGCGTTGGAATCCCAGTGTCGTGTTGTTGTTGTGAATAAGCTGCTGGAGTTCTTTATCCTCTTGCTGCTCATGCTGAATTTTTTCGGCACTCAAAATTAGTCGGCATGCTAATGGTACTGATCCTGGATAGGGCGTCAGCCACCACGTTCTCTTTACCTTTGAGGTAAACGATCTCCGTGGTGAACTGGGAGATATAATCGAGCTGGTTTAGCTGTCGTGGTGAAGCTCTGCGAAAATGTAGGCTTGTGATCCGTTTTAATGATAAAGTGGCGTCCCTCCAGTGCGTGTCGGAAAAATTTAATGGCTGCAAATACCGCTAACAGCTCTCTGTCGTACGTGCTATACTTCTCCTCTGTGGTCTGAGCTTCCTGGAGAAAAATCCAATTGGCTTCCAGATGTTAACCTCGAACGATGCGCCTATGGCTGGTTGGGATGCGTCAGTTGTGAGAGAGAGAGAGAGAAGCGTTAGATGAAAAGCATATTGTTCTAGTTGCTGCTGCAACACTCTTCTTACAGTCTTATACGGCTTTTCAGCCTCTGGTGTCTAAGGCACTTTGCGTTTGTCGTGTTTCTTAGCATTTTTTTGTAAGGAATTCAATGGAGCCTGTAGCTGTGAAGCATTGGGAATAAATTTGCGGAAGTAATTGATCACCCCCAGAAGCCTCCGGAGATCGGTGAAATCTCAGGCTTGGGAAATGACAGGATCGTATCAACGCGTTCAGCTGGAGGTTTGTATCCATCCTTATAATTTGTATAACCTAAGTATGTCACCTCTTCTTTTGCGAAATTGCACTTACTGGAATTCATAGTGAGTTTATTGGCGCGTAGTACGTTGAAAACCTGCTCTATGTGTTAAGGATTTTCCTCATGAGTTTCAGAAACCACTTTGAGGTCATAAATGAAACAGCCAACAGAGTCCAAACCTCTCAAGATGTTGTCCATGTGACGGTGAAAGGTATAGGTTGCATTGCGTAGGCCCGGCGGCTCACCTCAGAAGAGCCGAAAGGTGTTGTTACCGCTGTCTGCTCGATGTCTTCTGGAGCCATAGAAATCTGATGATATGCACGAGTGAGATCGATTGTTGAAAAAATTTTCCTTTAGTGGAGGTGCTGAAATAACTCTTCAGCGTCAGGTACAGAGTATCGGTTAGGGACCGTTTGCGCGTTGAGTAGCCTGAAGTTTCCAGTAGTTCGCCAATCCCCCAGCTTCTTGGGTCCCATGTGGATGGGACTGGCCTAGTTGCTGCTAGAAGGTCGAATCACCCCAAGCTCTAGGAGCGGGTTGATGTCATCTTTTGCTGCTTTTAGTTTGTCACCGGCTAGTCGGCGGTCTCGTTCAACTACCGGAGGACCGGTGGTGACAATGTGAGCCACGTCAGCCCTGCTATGAGAGGCTTATGTGACGCGGGGCTTGGTGATACCAATGAAGCGATTGAAAAGCTGGACATACCTGTTATCGGTATGGTTGTTGAAAAGCGCTTGCTGATCCACTGTCGAAATACCATGTTCCGTGGTTTCAGCAAGTTCTCCAGTCGTAGTGAGCGATGTCAACGGGTCAACGAGTCGATGTTTTTTTAGGTCTATCGGTAGGCCATAGTGTACGATGAAGTCAGCCCCAATGATCGCAAACTGAACGTCGGCGATGATGAAGGGCCATGTGAAAGCTCGACGAAGACCTACATTGAGGGTGACTGATTGATGACCGGATGTATTGATGCTAGTTGAGTTTGCTGCGTAAAGTTTAAATTCCGGCGGTTCTGGTTTTTGCTTGACAAAAGCTCGTGGTACTACGGAGACCACTGAGCCAGAGTCAAATAGGAATCTCTGGTGTGGCCAACCGCCTTGACTGATGACGACAGCCTCGCTAGTTTCTCTGGTTGGTAGCAGGTTTGTATATGCAGAGTTGAAGGCATCGGTGGGCTCTCTCACCGAATTTGCTGTGATAGAAATAAAGACCAGTTGTTCCTGGAGTTCGAGATCGTGATCGTGGACGTCTCTCGCTGCTTTTGCTGAGTGTACTGGTCAACTCGGAGAGTGCTGTTGTCAGAGTCTCTATGGCCCGCTCCAAGTTGCGGAGCCTGTGCTCGACAGAGGACCTGTAGTCGTGACTGCGATGTAACTGGGAATAAAACCCGTTGTTTGCGACGGCCTGGATATAGCTGGAAAAGCCTGAGTGCTGGTTGACATTACTTGAGAACTGGTACAGTTCTCCTTGGCACTGTATGCAACTTCGGCGAGCTGGTCATGCGTGCTGTTATACTGGAAGGCTTTCAGATTTCTGCACACGATGTCAGGCAGCAGCGCCAACCACTTACTCCGAAGAAGGTCTTCTGATGCTCTGTTGACAGACACGGTCATCATCTCCCTGAGAAGCTGGCAGGCTTCCGATTCCGTAGTTCAAGCTCTGTCAACAACTTGACTGAATCGGTGAAACGTTTAATGAGGTTGGTTTTTAAAGAGATGTACTTATCTTGAACTGTTGGTGCACTAATTATGTCCGACACCTCCTTGAGTACTTCTGGCTTCAAAGCGCCGACGACTGCCTGATGCATAGTATTGTCGTTCCTAATATTTCGCGACCCTAACTGTGCCTCTGCCTGAATGAACCAGAGCTTGGGGTCGTTGGTCCAGAATTGTTTGACTGCCATAATTTGTGCATCGTTATTAGACTGGACGCTGCGATACTGATATTGATGGTTAAAAATGCCTTGTACCGCATTGAATTTAATGTTTGCACCGAATGGTCTGTTGTCTGTAATGCCAGTTGCTGTGCCGCTGTTGTTGCATCTCTGCTACCTTTTGGTATTATTGATTTTGCTCACGGCGGACAAGTGTACGATGGTTGTACTTATAGTAACATGTGGATACTATTGGGATTACTAATTTTAGCGTTAAAACCTTATTACTCCAATGGTATTAAATGACTCTTATATGAAATATAATAACAATTCGAATCTTAAACTTTTAAAAGACGTTTTTATTTATATATATATTAGCGTGTGGTAGCGTCAGGAGTTTCCCAGAATAATATTTGTTCATTTAGTGTTGAAATGATGAAATTTTAAGCTTGATTTAAAGTCGGGGTAGTTGAAAAAATTACAGCTGTTCAAAAATTAGAGAAAATAATGAAGACATTCGCTATATTTTTAAATGTTTTAATAAAAAGGGAGGAATGCCACGCAAGCCACCAATGAAATTGTGAAGTTTACGGAGACGATGCTGTATCAGTTCGTGTAGCATAACAATAGCTAGCTCGCTTCCGTTCTGGAAATTGCGATCTATACTGATGAAAGTAGACTGATGGAGAAATGTCTGACTGATGCAAAAAGTGGTCTACCAAAATGGTTCATATTTGATTATTTATTTATTAGTATAAAAATAAAAATAATAGCTTGAAGTTTGATTAGAAATTCGAAAGACAAATATATAATTTCTAATGATTTTTTCTGTAAAAGCAGATATATGAAGCAAATTGAAGCAAAATTAAAAGTTCATGCTTGCAGAGCCTTTCTTAGAAGTCTCTATCACAAATTTTTCAGAGTACGAAACGAAAAATACTTTTTTTTAACCGACCCTAATGTATGCAAATTCGCTCATGACAAATGAAATCGGTTGAAAATCTCCACTGCTCACATATAACGGTTCTGTTAAAAACTGCTGAAGGTGTCATTAGTCAATGAATGAATACGGCAGAGACATTAAATTTTACACCTGGGATAATACAGTAAGACTTTGTAGGAGCTGGGGTCAAAATTTGAAGATGGGTGTGGCGTCGCGAAGATTTTGGTAAGAACCGTTATCGTACGACCCACTCGACCGATCTTAACCAAATGTAAAATATCCAGGCAAAAACCACGCCTAATGCAGAAATAAATGTATCAGATTATGGTAGAATCTGTAAAATTAAGACCGTCTTTCTAATAGTGGTCCGTCTTTGTGCCAAGGAAGTTTCGTTTTGAAGCTCGAATTATTTTCTCCAGAAGTGGATTGGAGAAGTCTCACGAAAGTGAGTCGGTTTGTCTGAAGCCTGGTGGGCTTTAATCTTTCACACTATACGCTCGATAGAGCTTTATATGCGATGTTTAGGAGACTTGTCTCACAGTAGTTGGCAAAGATTGTGGGGTCTCCCTTTTTGTGGATTGGGCAGAGCACACTTAAATTCCAATCGTTGGGCAAGCTTTCGTCAGACCATATTTTTAAAAAGAAGCTGATGCATGCTGTTATCAGTTCTTCGCCGGCGTGTTTGAATAGCTCGGCCTGCAATCCATTAATCCGCGCCGCTTTCATGTTCTTTAGACGGGTAATTGCTATTCCAATTTTTTCTTGAACGGGCAATGGAACGTCTGCTCCACTGTCATCGATTGGGGAATCGAGTTCGCCTTCTCCTGGTGTTATGCTTTCAATGCCATTCAGCAGGCTGGAAAAGTGTTCTCTCCAGTCTTGAAACATTCTGTTGCGAGGGAGCAGTCTGTTTTCTCTCCGCCGCAACACGGCACTCCTCATCGCACCAGCTGTTCTTTTGCATTTTCCGAAAACCAATGGTTTCGTTTGCAGCTGTACGTAAGAAGTGTAAGAAGCCTGAAATGCCGACTCTCAGTTCCCTTATACCGAGTTTTTGACGAGTGCTCTCAGAGAGAAGGAGTGCAAGCCGAGTAAAAAAGTTGATCAGCCTCAACCCATTTGGGGATGTTTCCTCGTGGAGGCTGAATTTACCGACTGTTGCCCACCCTGGCGTTAAAGCCGTAGGGGCGTGGCCGCAGATCAGCGATATGTTGAAGAAGCTTGCTTTGATGCGGATTGTGGCTAGACTTTCATCCACCGGAGTGAATGATAATACTCGGCGACGGAGTCTCTTTCCCACCACGAATACCACACCATACTTGCGTTCCTTTATATGGACACTGTAGTAAATGCCCCAAGGACTATTCGCCTGAGTCTTTGTCTCGTCCATCGCATTTCTTTGACTGCGGTGATTTCATCCTTCACTCTAACGAGGACATCAACCAGCCGGCCACGACACCATCCCAATTAAGGGACCGAACATTCCAGGGGCATGCCCCAAAATCGTAGTCCTGAATTCGTTTGCCATGGTCATCATCAAAACGGGGGTCTCTTATCCGAGGCTTGTTTCGCCTTAAAAGAATCGTTTTTGGCCACTCCCAAATGAATGGCGATCAGAGAACTCAGATTCCAACCTCCGTCAACATTTACATACGTATAAATATATGTATATATATTTATTTATTTGTTGTATTGTGGCTACATTTGAATATCTTGGCGAAAGCTGGGCAATGGAGGAAAAAGTGTCTAGATGTTTATCTTCTTATCTTACTCTCTGCTACTTTGACAAGTTGCTTTCTCCAAAATCTGTATCCTCAACGCCTGAATGCCTATGGAGAGTGTCGTGTTAAGACACCTGTCATTGCGGCTTATTAAGCCTTGTAGTAGGTGCGAACCTTACTAGAGCTATTAGTTTCATTAACCTTTTAAGTTCCACTCTGGGAAAGAAGGTTTTTGGAACCGCACAGGATCTGGTTGTCGACCAACGCTTGCTGAGCTCGGGCGAGATCAATAAATCCAACGCCCGCGTGCACATAAACCGGGGACACCTGTTCGTTCCCATCCTAATGAGATGCCGTTTCTTGCAATCTTATCGAACATTTTACGACGGTCCTGGCCAAGCACCCGAAAAAGTTTAATGCTCATATAGAGGTAGTTTGAGGCTGTGACATAATGCCCTCCTTAACTAGCTTGTCAAAAAATTCAAGGTCCGTGTAACATCTCTGTCATCGGGGAAGATGCATACGTCCCTAAAAGACTATAACTAACTTACCTATGAGCCTAAGTCACTGCGCCTCTTCTGCAGCGACCCTAACCCACCCACATATACCTCGGAGGTATTTTCGCTGAGAAGTTGCTGCTAGAAGTTGGTTCCACAACGCACTGGTTCATGTTATGAAGAATGCAGTCGAAGTTAGAGAGTATTTTGTAGTGGTTCCCTTACTGTATACGGTTTGCCGGAGTCTAGCAACTTACGCAGCTATGCATTTTCCAGCTGTGCCCACTGGTAATCTATGTAGAAAGGTATTAAGTGCCATCCTTGTTGTTGTCAGTAACAAATTTTCGCGAGATATCCCAGCTCGTTTAAAACAATAAAAGACAGCCAATACCTTTCTTACCCTCTCCTCAAAATTGGGCTTCCATTGGTCCCAAGTACCACAGTAAAAACAGTAGAAAATCTCTACGTGGTAGCTTTCTGAGTGGTGTGGCCATCTGGGGTTTTCAGAGACAGCAACGCAGTGCTACATATATTGAGGCAGTGAATACTAGGCACATTTTATTCATCAAAGCGAAATATATCGTCCATAAAAAATTCATTTGCTTATAATCAGAAATTCTTTAGGTGAGTTCTTATTAATAAAATACAGACCTGGTGTTATATTTCTCGGTGGTTATTGATTATGTTGTATATGTTTACATTTGACCGTCATAAAATATCCCTGCAAGACGGGTAGCTGTTAGCAAACGTGTAAGCGACTTGTTATTGTTCACTTTTGCATTCGTTAAAATATTTGTTACTTTTGTTCAGAGAGTGGGAAAAAAGTAACACATAGCTATTTAATGTTCAATGCTTATCTCGCTCTAACCAATGGCAATTATCGCATGCTGCCTTGTTCTAACAGAATACATCATTTGTTAGCAAATCTCTTCACAGTATGTTACGGGTAACAAATTCTTTTGTTAGCGCATAGCTTACCTATGTGTTATGGATAACAAAAAGTATTTGTTACCCAAATATCTATTAGTGTTATTGAAGTTATACTTCCTATACGAGTTCGGAAAAGGTTGCGCAACCTTGCTCAATATGAATCTACGCAACCTTGTCTGCGAAGATGTTCGAGCAGCAAGCGAAGCGTTGACAATCGGCGATCGCTTGTTTGTTTCTTTCGGCACAGCTCGGCTTTTCTACCAACAACACAAAGTTGCCATGAGTATGCTGTTGTTGTTTTTGTAGAACAATGTTTCAATTTTTGGTTGGTGACATATTCAATTAAAAATAAATTCTGTTGGGATTCGAACCTACGTGCTCGTCGTCACTTTGGAAGCGCTTACCACCAACACCTTCATTGACACTTGAATTGCGTTGTCCTAATTATGGTTTGGTTATGCATGAAAGAAATATACAATGGATCGCCGATTATTACCTCTTTCCTTGCTGCTGCTGCGCATATATTCGTTTGTATGCTTGTTCATTATTGAAGTTATACTCCTTTTTCTTTCCTTTGTCTTTCATTTCTGCGAATTCTCAACTATTTTATGTGCCCTTTTATTGAAATACCCTGCGTTGGCCGTTGAAAAATTAAGGCTATAATTTACAGGATTATTTCTGTAGTTAGTCTTCATTTACATTTTTTGGAAATCGACACACGATGACGAGGTATATCGTTTTATCTGACAGCGTGAGGTTTAAGAAGTTCATTTCTAATTTTGTCTTGTGGCATATTAGAATGATTTCTTCGAAAATCGTTCGCTTACAACGGATAAAACGACTTCTGAGTGGTGATTTTAATGAATGAATTCCTTCTGGTTGAAATGCTCTGCGTTGGCCGTTAAAAAGTTAAGACTATACTTCTCAGGATCATTCATTTCTTCAAAGAAATTAATGACCTTTAGAAATATGCATATTTGCACTATTTCGTTGTCATTTCCATATTCGTAGCAATAGAAATCTATGGCATAAGTAAAGTAATGGCCGCCGATTGTCACCCCTTGTCGCTGTAGCAGCTTCGCCTACAAACATGCGTAAAAATGTATGTTTGTATACGTATGATCGTGAATACATATCGACGCAGATTTTTGCGAGAAGCACCAGAAAGTTGAGCAATTTATGATTTTTAGCTTTTGCCATCGTCGCGAAAAGACGACTTGTTGGCAAAGGCATGCTCGGGGAGATAATAAATTATAATAAATTTATAAAATGTGAATTTAAGTATTCTAGTTTTCTTTCATACAAAATGATATGCATTTCTTGGAATATCAGTTAGAAGTATAACTTCGTCCTCGCGTAGGGACTCCACGCACCTTTTTATTTGGGCTATCAGTTTGTTACCTATAACATATAAACATGATAGTAGGAATAAGCAGTAACAAGATTATTTTTTACCCATTTGTTACTTCTAGCAAATTCAATTCTTTTAAATAAAATTCAGTTTTTTTTTATTATTTCGCTTTATTTAATAATAAAATCAAAATAATCAAATATTTACTTAAACTAATAGCGAGCTCCACGTAATGCTCGTTCTCCAAGTCACCGGTGATGCCGCTAATTGAATGGTGCGTCTTTGTTATACGCATCCAAATGCTCCAAATGATTTCTGTAATATTGAAAATTTTAATTACACACACGACATTCAATTCACAATGCTTACCTTTTTCTCCTTGTTAAGCTTTTTCGTTTACTCTATATAAAAGAAATTAATAACATATATGTACATATATATGTATAAGAAATTAATTATAAAATATCAAAATATGAAATAACGAACTTACCTCTTTAAAATCCAAAATAAACTGCGCTTTTCGTTTTCTTCTTCTTGAAAAATTTGGCATTCGTCTCTCCCACTCAATTGATAATTCCAGAAAGTGTAACAGTGTTAGTTAACAGCTGAAAATGTGTCAATGTGTTTGTGCAATCTGTTACCTCTGTCTGGCAGGGATAAGACGGCTTCGTAAGTCAACCTTGTTTTTTAACTTTAAATTTATTTATATTAACTAAATAAATTATTTAAATAATTATATTTTTATATTTAAACACAATTTATAATTAATTTTCTGTTTAACGGCTAACCAATTTGTCAATTTGTGTATGTCCAAAATAACGCTTACCGTCCAGGACTGTATTTAACACTTGTACAAATAAGAAAAAACATAACATCAAACAACAAGTGATAACCCTATAAAATTGAACAAATAATAACTCTAATGGAAGGCATACACGCACCAATTATTGTACCAATTTCATCGAATTGTACAACTGATTGTTACGTATATGGGGCAGTTGTATGAGTTGTACCAACTGATTGGATGAAAATCAAAATTTTTTGGGTTGGTCGTGCGATTTCAAACGATTTCGCCATTTTATTTCGGCTGTCGAAGAGAGCGCGTCATATATAATAAGTGAGGCAACAACTTCCGAACTCAAGTTTAAGCAACGAAGTGAATATTCAAAATGAAGTTGGCCTCAAAATTGTATTAAAAGTTGTGCCGTATGTAGCGACAAGGGCAATTTCTAGCTCAACTCTATCAACCAACTTAATTGTAGTGTGTATGCCTTCCATAATAACGTAAAAATTTGCATTATATAATCAGCCCTATTCTCATGCCCACAAAAAAATCAGCACCACCGCTATTGGGAGTTTTTTGTTATTTGTGAAGTTTCCCGTGTGCTCATAATTACCTCATAAATTTGAGATGTCTGAAAGCAAACCTCGCAATGCGAAATCGGTTGTGTTTGTTTTGTTAATTTCAAATTTCAAAATTTGCAAATATTTTATTTAAATAGAATGGAGGAAGTGTTTTAAAGGCGTTATCTAGTAGAAATATAATTATTTGCTCAATACAATCAATATGTAACTTAGAGTTTTTGTACACTTTACATCCTTCTAAGTATGAATAAAAAGAAATATACATATTTATGTTCAAATAATTAAGACAAAATTTCATTTGTAAATATGTAGGTACGTATTATTTAGTACATATGCGAATAAAAATATATTTAAGTATGTTCAAATGATATTCAGCAATGCTGCACCGCGCCAAAGTTATTCTATCTCATTTTGAAGTCTTTAAAATAAATAAAAATATTATATATCCACTAAATTTAATAGACTCGCAAAATTACTCAATTTTCTTGGTTGCCTATTTTTTATTTTGTGTTGTTTGTTTTTGTAATACAGCTATTTCTCAGCAAAGTGCTTTTCGCCTCATGTGGTTAGTTTTTTGTGCTATTTTCTTATGTGATTTGTGCAAGAATAATCTCATGACAAACCTTACAAATATTTCCAGTAATCAGTTGTGTGGTTTTCTTAGAATATGGCTGAATATCTATTTAAAAGATGCTCATAACACTATAGGATTTATATTTAGCTTAATTGCTAACACGACATCTCAATTGCTATACAAGTTACACAACACCCTAAGATTTATGTAAATAAAACAAAGGTTTAGGAAAGGTAGACTATTACTCGCGAAATCCTTCAGACTAATAAGTCAATCCTCCTTCTTACGAAAGAGTAAGAAAAGATGGTTGATTATGGAATAAGGTCGCAGACGTTAAAAACTGCACTTCTGCATACGAACCAACATACTTACAAAGCAGGTAGATCAATTAATACTGCTCTGTACCAGTTAACCTCTGAGGTACAAAGTTCGCTGGAAGAAGGGGAAGTAATGTTATGCGACATCCTAGACACTAAATGTGCGTGGGCTGTATTTGCGGGTCGGGTGCTATGCGTACATTCCCGGAGGCTGCAACTAAAGTCATGTTAAAACTCACACCCCTTCACCTAGTAATTGGTCATTTAGCCAAATATACCAGAAGGGTTTGCCAACGGTAATGTAATCTCATCCCAACGTATGAAGAACTTTAGTGGCGAAATACCATTGGCTCTCTTCCCAAAAGACAGCATTATCAAAAGATTGAACTTCGCAGGGAATTTGAAAGTTATCTTTCGCCGTAAGGCTGAATGGAATGATTCCACTCTACAGTTAAAACCTAAGGATAGTATAGTCAAGTGGTATACGGACGGCTCGAACCACGCACCAAACTCTATACCTATGGAAAGTTTTCCGAGCATAGTCCAAGCAGAGCTCTCTGCTATAAGTCGGTGTAGAAAGATAAACCTCAAATGGAACTATTGCAGCGAAGGCATAGCCATACTCAGCGACAGTCTAGCGATATTTAAAGTGATTTTTTCTACAAGATAAAACCGCTACTACTGTAGGAATGTATAGAAAAGGACTGAACAGTCTTTTAGATCGTATCAAAGTGCACTTTTTCAGGGTGCTCGGTCACAAGGATATAGCCGGGAATGAACTCACTGATGAGCTCGCACGCTCTTAACCCTTTATTCTGGTTTGCCCTCAAACGATAAAGGAGCCGCAGAAGCACCTAGATTAGATTAGATTAGATTATTAACGAGATAATGCAACGCGATCTAGGGTCTATTGTGCCCCCTCCTATATCACAAAACTTCCCAAAGTTCCAGCAGCCTGAATAGTTCCAGGAGTGTGCCGGGCGCTATTGAGGTGATGTGATGCCTGAGCTTGCAGTGCCCTGTGTAGATCGCGACAAGAAGGCTGAATTTGTCTCGGGGGAGGTTATTTAGTGCTTTTAACCTTGAGAGGTTGTACCCCCCTAGAAGCAGCTTGGCATGGCGCATACTTGGTGCCTGCTGCCAATGCCGTTCTCTCTCCGTTCTCTCCTCCGTGCGGAGCAGCTCCTTAAGGGTGTGTGACCCTACCGCTATGCATGGTTCTGGTCCCATCATCTTGGAAGCTGCCGCAGAGCGGGCCAGTTCGTCGGCCCTCTCATTTCCTTCTATTCCTTTATGCCCTGGAAGCCAAATTAGGTGCACCAGGTTGCACAAGGATAGGCGGTTTAGCCTTTCTGTACATTCCTCTACTAAAAGCGATTTGGTCTCATATGCTGAGATCGCTTTTAGTGCCGTTTGGCTAACGCTGAGAATGGCTATGCGCTGGTTGCGATAGTTGCGGCGGAGGTTGATTTCTACGCATTGACGTATGGCAAAAATTTCAGCCTGAAAGATACTTGGGAAGCATCCCATTGGTATGGACAGCTTAGTACGCGGTCCCGCAATACCTGCCCCAATACCTTCCGGTGTTTTTGACCCGTCAGTGTACCACTGGATGGTACTGTCTTCCAGCAGCATTTCCAGCGTGGAATCGCTCCACTCCGTCCTGCTGCTCAGAGTAACTCTGTAGTTCCTTTGAAATTAATCCTCTTCGTGGTGCCGTCCTTTGGGAGGAGGGCCAGCGGTGTGCTTTCCGCTAGTGCCTCCATATGTCGAGAGGACATTAGCTTCCTTCTTCCATAGCCCTCTGCTGGCATTAGCAGCATGGTATGTTTTGCTTCTTGCTTTATCACCTGATGCAGCGGTCCAGATCCAGAATGACCTCCAGTGCCCCCGTGGGGCATGTGTGCATTGCCCCCGAAGCACAGACACAGGCAAGCCTTTGCAGCTTTGATAGTCTACGGACCACCGAAGACTGCGCTGCCTTGGCAGCCCAGGCAACCGCTCCATATGTGACGAAAGGCCTTACAATCATGGTATACAGTCATCTCATGATACCGGGCTTGCATCCCCAGGATCTGCCGGTCAGGCGTCTGCATACCATAAGTGCTTTAGTTGCTTTGGACAGCGTTAAGTCCAAATGCCTACTCCACGGTAGGGATGAGTCTAAGGTGAGGCCAACGAATTTGACCTTCTTCGACATCTCCACCTCCATGCCTCCAATTGTTAGGGACCTCAAGCCCGGAAGTGATCTCCGCTTAGTGAAAGGGATCACGGTAGTTTTTGCTGGGTTGATGTTTAGCCCTACCGTGTTGCACCATCCCTTCGCTAGGTTTAAGCCCCTTTGAACAATGTCGCAGAGAGTCTTCTCAAATCTACCTCGCGCCATTAGGACAATGTCGTCCACGTACCCTTGACAGCGGATTCCATTGCTGGTGAGCAGCTCAAGGAGGTCATCTACTACCAGGCTCCATAGCAGAGGTAAAAGTACTCCGCTTAGTTACGATCATCTCGTCATTACTTAAGGTAATGTCCAGGACCTCTCTACGAACACTAGTTACGAATGTGGGTTCACAGCCCACATTTTCTATGCTCATATTATTGCTAATTACAAATTCAAAAAGTGACATCACCGCCGTCCACGAAATGCGATGGACGGGACAAGGACAGAGACGAATAGGTCCTTGTGACATTTACTACAGTGGCCATATAAAGGAGCGCAAGTTTGGTGTTGGATTCGAGAGACTCCGTCGCCGAGTAATATCATTCACTCCGGTGAATGAACGTCTAGCCACAATCCGCATCAAAGCAAGGTTCTTCAACATATCGCTGATTTGCGCCCACGCCCCGACGGAAGAGAAGGACGAGGTGACCAAAGATGCCTTCTATGAGCGCTTGGAGCGCGCTTATGAGAGCTGCCCCCGCCACGATGTCAAAATCGTGCTTGGCGACTTTAACGCCAGGGTGGGCAAAGAAGGTATATTTGGCACTACGGTCGGTAAATTCAGCCTCCACGACGAAACTTCCCCAAATGGGTTGAGGCTGATTGACTTCGCCGGAGCCCGAAATATGGTTATCTGTAGTACTAGATTCCAGCATAAAAAGATTCGTCAAGCTACTTGGCTGTCTCCGGATCGAAAAACTACCAACCAGATCGATCATGTTGTGATAGACGGAAGACACGTCTCCAGTGTTCTAGACATGCGTACGCTCCGAGGTCCTAACATCGACTCGGACCACTATCTTGTTGCAGCCAAGATTCGAACCCGCCTCTGTGCAGCAAAAAACGCACGTCATAAAACACAAAGAAGGTTCGACGTCGAGAAGCTGCAATCACAGCAGAGAGTCGAACGATTTGCTACTCAGCTTGCACTCCTGCTCTCTGAGAGCACTCGTCAACAACCCGGTATAAGGGAACTGTGGGACGGCATTTCAAACTTCTTACGTTCAGCTGCAACCGAAACCATTGGTTTTCGGAAAGTGCAAAAGAACAGCTGGTACGACGAGGAGTCCCGTTTCGCAGTGGAGAGAAAACAGACTGCCCTCCTCGCAATGTTACGATCGACCACAATACGTGCGGGATGGGATAGATACCGAGAGTTGAAAAGGGAAGCGAGACGCATTTGTAGACAGAAAAAAAAGAGGCTGAAATGCGTGAATACGAAGAGCTTGTTGAGCTTGATGAGCTGGCCGACAGGAGTAATGCTCGAAAATTCTACGAAAGAATGCGGCGGCTTACAGAAGGTTTCAAGACCAGAGCATACTCTTGTAGAACCCCCAAAGGTGATCTAGTGACCGATGCCCAGAGCATACTTAAATTATGGAGGGAACACTTCTCCAGCCTGCTGAATGGCAGTGAACACACAACGCCAGGAGAAGGCGAACCCGATTCCCCAATCGATGACGATGGAGCAGATGTTCCATTGCCCGACCATGAAGAAGTTCGAATAGCAATTGCCTGCCCGAAGAACAACAAAGCGGCAGGGGCCGACGGATTGTCGGCCGAGCTATTCAAACACGGCGGCGAAGAACTGATAAGGAGCATGCATCAGCTTCTTTGTAAAATATGGTCGGACGAAAGCATGCCCAACGAGTAGAATTTAAGTGTGCTATGCCCAATCCATAAAAAAGGAGACCCCACAATCTGCGCCAACTACCGTGGGATTAGCCTCCTCAACATCGCATATAAGGTTCTATCGGGCATATTGTGTGAAAGATTAAAGCCCACCGTCAACACACTGATTGGACCTTATCAGTATGGCTTCAGACCTGGAAAATCAACAACCGACCAGATATTCACCATGCGCCAAATCTTGGAAAAGACCCGTGAAAGAAGAATCGACACACACCACCTCTTCGTCGATTTTAAAGCTGCTTTCGACAGCACGAAAAGGAGCTGCCTTTATGCCGCGATGTCTGAATTTGGTATACCCGCAAAACTAATACGGCTGTGTAAACTGACGTTGAGTAGCTCCGTCAGGATCGGGAAGGACCTCTCCGAGCCGATCGATACCAAACGAGGTTTCAGACAAGGCGACTCCCTATCGTGCGATTTCTTCAACCTGCTTCTGGAGAAAATATTTCGAGCTGCAGAACTAAATAGAGAAGGTACCATCTTCTATAAGAGTGTACAGCTGCTGGCGTATGCCGACGATATTGATGGGCAAAACGAAATATCTCCTGTCATCAAACAAACAGTCGTCGCACTCGCGACTTGACTCTCACGTCACTGTTGACAGTCATAACTTTGAAGTTGTAGATAATTTCGTCTATTTAGGAACCAGCATTAACACCACTAATAATGTCAGCCTGGAAATCCAACGCAGGATTGCTCTTGCTCTTACAGGTGCTACTTCGGACTGAGTAGGCAATTGAAAAGTAAAGTCCTCTCTCGACGAACAAAAGCTAAACTCTATAAGTCGCTCATAATTCCCGTCCTGCTATATGGTGCAGAGGCTTGGGCGATGATTTTGCTGTAGCCGTCTCTCCTGGAAAGTAGGCGGATGCGAGGACGAAGTCTGAGCCTTCCCTGTCATTCACTTGTACCGCCAGTAGATCTTGCGTTAGAAACTCTGAAATACAGAAGACGTCTATATCGGTTCTAACGACTCCGCAAGAACGGGGTCTCTCGCTATAGAGATCCCATATTACATTGTTTTTCCTCGAATTGAGGCCTCTTACCTCTCCTTTGTTTACCCATGGCTTTTGGATTAAGAGGATGCCCAGGTTATCCGCGTTTGACAGCCGAGGCTGCCGATGCATGATGCAGGTTCACCTGGGCAACTTCTATGCCGGCGCTGAAGCTTACAGCATCGGCTCGATGAGAGACAGGTCCACGTCACTGCCTTCTTCATCAACCTGCATTTCCGGCCCTTCCAGAAGCTCTTGGGTGGATGGCAGCGTGCCTTCCTCTTCGTTGAGGAGCTCGTTACTCCTACTCTCATCGGCGGTAGTGGTTACAGCCTGTCCAGCCGAGATGGTGTCGTTGGAGGACTCGTGTAGCTCTTCCGCAACCACAGCGGCAGTCGCATCCTGCACGGCTGAACTGGCTACGGGTAGAGTTTGTACTACGGTCATCCCCGTCGTAGGATTCTTGCTTGCCGTTGGCATTGCCTTGGGCCTCTTCACCACTTTGCTGAAGCGGAAGTTCAGCCGGAATCCCTTCTGCTTTATATATTTGTAGGATTCGTCATCTACTGTAATGTTGAGGTTCCACCCTGTCCTCTCAACTTTGCTCGTTACGACCTTCCACGCTGAGGTACTTAAACTGAGGTTTTGGTTTTTTACCACACCAAGCGCGAAGTCGTAGTTCTTATCCGCACTTCGGGGAAGGAACACCGGAGCGGACCCTCCAGCCCTCTAGACTTAGCGCGACTTCCGTTAACCAGCTGACCGACTTCTCATCCTGACAGTCGACCAGCAGCAAACCTCCATTGAAGTAGATGCCGTTAAAGGAGCCGGTGTATTCATCGCCCACGAATAGGGTATTTACCAGGCCGTCTTGCAGAGCAGTCTGTTCGTCAGACCCCAGGGCCTCCACCGGGTAGTTGCGGGACACCACCGCCATCCGGATGCTTCTCACGGCCTCCGAGTATTTGCGGCTTACGGTTCTCGCCGGCGGCGGGTTAGGGTTGGAGCGTTTCCCACTAGCTTCCTGTGGTTTGTCTGCCCTGATACGCTTCGACCTTGGTGGCTCCTGAGGAGTTATTTGGCCGCTTTTTCTTTTTTCTGACCGACTGGGTGCCTCCTGATTCCTGCGTCTTGTTGCAGCCGATGCGTTGGCATCTGCGCGTCGTGCATTATCCTACTCAGAGCCCGCTTCTTAGCTGTCTCCGGTGTCGTGCCGTCTTGCAGAAATTTTAGGTACCACTTGAGAGTGGCACCACTCATGCCCGCTCTGCGTGGGTCATCGTGACCTCCTGGGCGTCCTGCTTCCGGGGTTCGTGGAATTTTCCTTCGTTCTCTTCTCTTTCGTTCGCCCCTCGATTCCACTTTTGTGAAACCACCCTCCTCTCCGCAGTCGATCCTGCTCGAGCGGGTTGTGGGGCTGGATTCGCGCGACTTGCAGTGGTCACAGTGGCCACACTGCGCTGAGTACCGCTGTCAGAGGGCACATCCTCGTCGTCGCGAGCGTGCTCCTCAAAGAGCGAACATTCTTCCGGCGACAAAGCGTCCAGTAAGCTGAACTTTCGTCTAGCTCCTGGGCCACACCGCTTGCGGTACTTGTGCTGCTGCAGCTAGTCGCTGTGTTTTTGTTGTTGCTCATCTGGTTCTTACGACCGTTCAGCCCACATTGTGGGCCTACCGGTCTATTATTTAGAAGGGGAATCTCAAAAGTTCGCCGCGCCAGAGCCCGTTGACGTGATAAGGCCACCGTTACTTCCCAAGGCGGCTCGGTGTTGGAAAGGCTCCGTTCGAATACAGCCGAATTGACCTCCTGGCTGCAAATCATCCAATGGGCACGGGAGTCGCATAACACCCTTGATTAGGAGGTGGTAGCTCTTGGCCGCCGCACACATGCAGCTTCTGCCAACCGCCAGGAGAGATGCTCTGCAGCATCACCCATGACGGTTGGAAGATGCCGTACTGTGTTGCAGTTTAAGCCCCTGCACCGCGACAAGGTGCCTACCATTCGCAGAGGCCATAGCAGTATATTGGAAGTTATCAATATGCTGGTGCTAAGCGAGACGTTCTGACTTAG
Organism: Bactrocera tryoni; assembly: GCF_016617805.1. Taxonomy (NCBI): domain Eukaryota; kingdom Metazoa; phylum Arthropoda; class Insecta; order Diptera; family Tephritidae; genus Bactrocera; species Bactrocera tryoni. The sequence continues at coordinate 30,442,804 of NW_024395977.1, forward strand.
GTTAGGACAGAAGTGTAGTAGTGACCCGGACACGATTCAGATTACTTTGGCGGAGGGGTAAAAAAACCGAATTTCCGTATAAATGGGGTATGTACGGATAGGGGAGCTTCTCCAGAGGAGGAATATCCAAAAATTATGTAAAAATTGCTAATATTTTTTAAAATATTCACGATTAAAAGTTCAAAAATTTGTACTAAAGAAACATGTTATTTCTCTATGTTTTAAAAATTTTTTCACACTTTTTACTTTGTATATTTAAATAGACACTCTAAGCTTTGAAATAAGCTTACACTTCACTTTTATTTTGCTATATTTTACCTAAATTTATTAATTTAAAAATCACTTAGCACACTCATTGTTATAAAGTGGTGAAAGTGGTTATATTCTTTGGTTATTATGCACTCATATTCAAACAAAATTTAAGTTTTCGTTATAAAATTGATAAATTTTGATTTTTATTTCTGTCAGCGATTTCCATTTATTTTTTATGAAACATTGGTTTGTATATTAGGTGACGATATATATATATATATATTATATTTAAAATATGAGTTTGAGTGCATAATAACCAAAAATATAACTACTTTATATCCTAAACTCAAATTTTGTTTCAATATGAGTGCATGATAACCGTAAAATATAACCACTTTATATCCAAAACTCACATTTTAAATATAATAATATATATATCGTCCCCTAAAATACAAACCAATGTATCATACAAAATAAATTGAAATCGCTGACAGATATAATAAACAAAATGTACACATTTTATAACGAAAACTTAAATTTTGTTTGAATATTAGATATAAAGTGGTTATATTTTTTGGTTATCATGCACTCATTTTGAAACAAAATTTGAGTTTTGGATATAAAGTAGTTATATTTTTTGGTTATTATATCTGACAGCGATTTCCATTTATTTTTTATGATACATTGGTTTGTATTTTAGGGGACGATGTATATATTATTATATTTAAAATATGAGTTTTGGATATAAAGTGGTTATATTTTACGGTTATCATGCACTCATACATATTGAAACAAAATTTGAGATTTCGTACTGTACTGTAACCTTACACTTTACGTAACATTCAGCCCTATTCTCATGCCCTAACAAAAGTCACCAAACTCACTACAGTGATGTTTCTCACTATAGTGAGGGTTACCTTATTCTGGCGAATATTCAAAAGCTCAAACTATTATCACAAATATCTGTGACGTGTGAAAGCAGCCATCATAATACAAAACATCTGTGTTTGTTTTGTTTTACATCAACATTTGACATTTTTTAAAAAATATTTGAGTGTTATGGATGTTATGTTATAGCATGGAGGAACTGTTCTTTGTGCATGCGGCAATTGTTGAGGAGGGGGAATCGGGGGGTAGGAGGAAAATTTTAAAGGGTTTACGAGACAAAAGCGATCCTTTTACTATGCAAGACACAACATTTATAAATACATTTCGATTCCTAAAATCGCTATGTAAAGTACTTATAGGTGAATTGGTGCCGCATGATGTGCAGAAGTCGAGTATATCTTTTGATCTGCGTTTCCTGGCGTGTTTGTGTTTTTACGGTCATGGCGCTTACAAAAAATGCGTTGGTAATAGTTATATGCTTTGGGCTCTAGGGCACAATCGGCGCAATCGATTGTACCCAGATTGGGATTGTTTCACCCTCAAGCACAGACGCCACTACTCCTCTCTCACTTTTCATGAACCGGAAAGGATTTTATAAGTTAATTAGAACAGCGTGGGAAATATAATATCAAACTCTGCCTAATTAAAGCAAAAATATTTAAATTTTAGAAAGCATTTTCAAATCTACTGCATCTGGTAATTGAACAAAAAATAAATTAAATATTTCATTAGGCACCAGAGTTCAATTTTATGATTTTCTACTATCGCTTATATTGTTTGCAACAATTATTTCCATCTATATTTATGAATGCATAAACAAATATTGGATTTATTTCTTATTTATTGGTTATCAGCGATATGCATATGTAGATGATAAACAATGTACGCAGTAGGTGGATTTTTGTTTGCTTATTTTTATTAAAACAGCTGTTTGACAGCGAAAAGCTTTTTACCTCACGTGGTGACTTTTTTAAGCTTTTTTCTTATGAGGTTTGAGCAAGAATAGCCTCACAAGAAATCTCTCAAATTTTTCCTCTCAACACAGTTGAGAGGTTTTTTCAGAATAGGGCTGTTATACATACATATGTATATATAATATTGTTATATAATATTACTAATACATGTATATAATATTACTTATTTGCTTAATAAATTTAAGAAAGAAAATATCCATATGCATGAACAGAGGAATTTTTGCGAAAAAGAGGAATTTCAGCGGTCCATTTCATCGGAATTTTTGGTAAACAAATGAGGTTCAAACGAGTGTAAAATGTAACTTTTAAAATAAAGATTTTATAAATAAAAAACCTGCTAAAAGTGTAAACTGTAGATTTATTTAAAAGATTATAGTGTAATTTAATTAATTTGAAGGAAAAAATGTGAATAAAGTGGGTTTAACGTGGTGAAATAGCTTCTTGAAATGTTCAAATTTTGCGAATTTTTGAACTTTAAGGTCGAATATCTCGTAAACTAAGCGTTTGCGGTACCTATAACCCTATATTTTTTAATCATGAGGACTTCTTCTTTCCAAAGGTACCTTCAAATCGCGGCGCCAAAGAAATCGGAATTGTGCCGTGACCCGTCTTGTAGGGTTCTTTCTTGGAAATATCATATAATAAGTAAGAGTTTAAATTCATTTCTTCAATGCATATCTGTATTCAAATCTTAAAGTTGTCGAAATCTTACCCAGCTCTTGAACTGGGTAAAATTCTGACGTTTCAATTTCTTTTGAAATTTACATTTTTCGATTTGGCAACCAGCCGAAGTAGCAAATTTTTTTGGCTTAAAGGGTTTACCGTGCGATTCTGTACGGTGATACAGTCTCAAGTCTCTAAATTTGAGATTTTGAGTTAGAGACAATTTTTGAAACTTGAGACGGTTTTGCTATTCTGTAAGTGACAGTCACAGAATCTATTACATTTCATTATTCAGAGATGTTTTTACACTTTAATGAAAATAAATATGTCGATAACAAATATTAAATTGTCTATAACATAGTCAAAAAATATAATTACCAATAAAAATAAAAATATATGTTGACTTTGCTTCATAATATTTACGAAATTTATGTAAAATTGATTTATTTTTAATTTTTTCGTCTTTGAGTTATTTACAAAATATAAACAAACGACAATCGATTAATTTCTATGATGATCTCTATTCAGTATATTCAAAATGGCAGACAAGAGTTCTTTTTGGTTTGGTGACCTGCTAACTTCCAGGTCTCAAATTTGAGGCAATATTTTGAGACTAACGCTAGAGACCAGAGATAAAGAGATGTTTAACTCCTCTCTCCCTATGAGTTCGCCTTAGGTCTGGTGAAAAACCAGAACCTGGGCCTCAGTATATCGTCCTGGCGCATCGTTAGCAGCAAGGTGGAAAAAGTAGGCGATATGATAGGTTGGAGACTGAACCTGTATATCGATGACGAATCGTACAAGTACGTTCGGGCAGCGAGCTTCCGCCTGTTTTACAGGTTTAGCACGGTGGTCATGCGGCCTCACAAGTCTGCAACCACTGGCAGCAAGGAAGCAGAGAAGGCTGAAACGGAAAAAAGCGGGGGTGTCGAAAAACAGGCAGAGACTGTGGAACTCCCGGATGCAGCAGCAATGCAGGTCGACGAGGTGGCGTCCCAGCATAGTGGAAGCCGGACTGGACAGGCAATGCCAGCAGCGTCCATCGACGTCCCGGATGCCAGCTCCGGCGGTCAGGGAGCAGAGCTACCCTCCACGCAGGAACTCCTTGAAGGGTTAGGAGACCCACCGGACGGCAGCGTGATTGACGGCGGGGAAGAGGTTATACCCTTCCTCGAACCAATACTATAATGGCCGTCAACACGGAAATTGCCCAGGTGAACCTGCACCACACGTGCGGCGGCAGCCTCGGCTGTCATAGCGAACAGGTTCACAGTGGAGAAGCTGGGCATACTGCTGATCCAAGAGCCTTGGGTCCATAGAGGGAGAGGTTAAAGGCCTCAAAACGGAGTCAAACAAGGTAATCTGGGACTTCTCTAGCGAGAGACCCAGAACTTGCATAGTTGTCAGGAATAATATTGAATTCTTCTCTATTTAAGAGTTCCTGACGCAGGATCTGGTGGCGGTGCAAGCCAGAGACTTCGAAGGCAAGGACTTCGTCCTGGCTTCAGCCTACTTCCCAGGAGAGGTACCCACGGCACCCGCGGAGGTGGTGGAAAGGCTGGTGGAGCATTGCAGAAGACACAGGCTTCTCTTATTATTGGGTGCGATGCAAACGCCCATCATGTGGAATGGGGCAGTACCAACTGCAACCCACTTAGTGATAGAGAATGTGGGGTGTGAACCCACTTTCATAATTATAAACAGGAGGGAGGTACTGGACCTCACCTTGAGCAATGAGCCTGCAAATGGGTTGGTCTGCGCAATGGAGGGTCTCTACGGAGCCCTCCATGTCAGACCACAGAATTTTAAGGTTCACGCTAAGGGTAGAGGTCAGAAAACTTCCCCAGACGCAACCCTCGGAAGGCGAACTGGGATGCCTTCAGGGATATACTAAGTGTGGAATTGAGCAGGGGGCAGACTGATAGCAGCGTGTCAGGCCCAGGCTTAGAGATTAGGCTATCTAAGCTAAACGAGTCTGTCATTAACGCTTATCATGGCAGCTGCCCCCTTAAAGTGACCACTGACAGGCGAAATAGTCCCTGGTGGTCAAGGAAACTATCAGACCTCCGGAAAAAAGTACGCAGCCTATTCAACAAAGCGAAACGTACGGGGTCTGGGAAGAATATAGGAGCTATCTCACATTATACAATAAGGAGATCAGGTCTGCAAAGCAGGCTAGCTTCAGGAGTTTCTGCGAGAACGTTAGCTCAACGCCGGAGGCAGCCCGGCTGCAAAAAGCTCTGGCCAGAGGCACAAACGACGCAGTAGTTGCAATAAAAGAGGAGATGGGACATTCACGACAAGCGCAGAGGACAGAGCGACGGAGCTTCTGCGGGCGCACTTCCCGGAGACGGTTCAGGTGGACCAGTGTCTACCTGTGATCGAACACAGGCCATCCCGCGAGGATTGGAGTATCGCAAAACAGCTTTTTACGGCGGACTCGATCCGGTGGGCAATGGCCTCGTTTGAGAGATTCAAGTCTCCGGGAGTGGATGGTATTTTTCCAGCGCTGTTGCAACAGGGGGAGCAGTATTTACTGCCCCACCTGATTCGGCTGCTGAGGGAAAGCCTTGCAATGTCGTACATCCCTGTAGTATGGAGGAAATCGAAGGTGATCTTCATACCCAAGGTGGGTAGGAAGGACTACTCATTGGCGAAATCCTTCAGGCCAATCAGTCTAACGTCCTTCCTACTAAAAACCATGGAGAAGATCGTGGACCATGAAATAAGGTCGACAGTGCTAAAGAGAGCACCACTGCATGCGGCTCAGCATGCCTACAGAGCGGGTAGATCCACCAACACTGCTCTGTACCAGATGACCTCTGAAATAGAGAGTTCACTGGAGCATGGTGAGGTGATGCTTTGCGCGTTCTTGGATATCGAAGGTGCCTTTGACAACACGTCTCATAAAAGTGTAGCCAAGGCACTGGAGAAAAGGAATGTGGCAGCACCGGTGCGCAGATGGATTGAAGCTGTATTGCGTACCAGAGTTGCTGAGACCACAGTAGGTGATAAGAGGATTCGTCTTGGCACAACAAGAGGCTGCCCACAGGGAGGTGTGTTATCACCCCTGCTATGGAGTCTGATCGTAGACGACCTATTAGTACTGCTAACTAACAATGGGATCCGCTGCCAAGGGTATGCGGACGACATTGTAATTATAGCAAGAGGCAAATACGAGGACACTCTCTGTGACCTAATACAAAGAGGTTTAAACCTGGCGAAGATGTGGTGTAAGGAGGTTGAATTAAACATCAATCCCTCCAAGACGACCGTAGTCCCGTTTACGAGACGTAGGTCCTTACCCGGTCTCAGGAATCTCACACTTGGGGGCATGGAGATAGGAATGACCAGCAGTGTCAAATACCTAGGTTTGATGCTAGACTCTACCTTGCGGTGGAAGCAGCAAGTGAACCTGACCCTGGTCAAGGCAACAAAAGCTTTAATGGTGTGCAACCGGCTGGCGCGCAAGTCCTGGGGCTGCAAGCCAAGGATCCTAAGATGGTTGTACACCATGATAGTGCGACCAATAATCACTTACGGGGCGGTGGCCTGGGCCTCAATAGCGTCGCAAACTTCGGTTATGACCAAGCTATCGAAGCTGCAGCGGCTAGCCTGTGTCTGCATGACGGGCGCAATGCGCACTTGTCCTACGGCAGCACTGGAGGTTCTGATGGAGCTTACTCCGCGTCATTTGGTTATTGGTCAGGTAGCCAAGCACACAATTCTGCAAATAACGGCAGAGGGGTGGGGCAAAGGTAAGGTAATCTCGTCCCAGAGGATGGAAAAGATAAGCGGCGATGTACCATCAGCCCTCCTCCCGAGGGACGGCACTACGAAAACAGTTAACTTCAAGAAGAAGTTCAAGGTCACCCTCGGCAGCAAAGACGAGTGGAATGATTCAATCTCGAACTGTTGCTGGGGAATAGTACGCTGAGGTGGTACACCGACGGCTCGAAAAATGTCAGAGGGAATCGGTGCGGGAATTCCGGGTCCACGCACTAGGCTCTCGATACCCATGGGAGGGTTCCCAAGCATTTTCCAGGCAGAAGTCTTTGCCATAAGTCGGTGTATAGAAATAAACCTCCATCGCAACTATCGCAATGAGAGAATAGCCATTCTCAGCGATAGTCAAGCGGCGCTAAAAGCGATCTCTTCTTACGAAATCAAATCGCTATTAGTGCAGGAGTGCAGGCAAAGGCTGAACAGCCTTGCAGAACGTAACCAGGTACACCTAATCTGGGTGCCTGGTCACAGAGGTATAGCCGGTAATGAACTGGCGGATGAGCTAGCCCGCTTCGCAGCCTCCACCAAGATGGTGGGACCAGAACCTTTTATTGGGGTAGGTCCACATACCATAAAGGAGCTACTTCGCAAGGAGGAAGGAGTGGCCAGAGAGGAGCATTGGCGGCAAACGCGTGGTATGAGACATGCAAAGTTGCTAATAGGAAGATACAATCTGAACAGGTTCAAGGTTATAATAAACCTCCCGAGGAACAAACTCAGGCTACTGGTCGCATGGTACACCGGCCACTGTAAATTGAATAGGCACATGTACAACATGGGCCTATCCTCTTGCGTTAACTGCCGGTTCTGCGACATGGAGCCTGAAACCCCGGAGCACCTGCTGATTGACTGCACAGCAGTCTGCAGACGCAGGGCTAAGGCCCTAGGATCAATGTTTCCGGATAGGGATCGCATAGCCTCACTAACGCCCAGTAGTCTATTGAACTTCATCAATGCGCTGGGGCTAGGTGAGTCTATGTAAGCCAGGAGAGGGCACAATAGACCAAAGGTCGCGGTGCATTCCTCATGTATTAATCAATCAATCAAAACTCCTCTCTCACTGGAAGTGAGAGAGCAATTGCTAAACGTCAAAACCACCTAAACTTTGACACTTGATCGAGTTCAGGAGGTTTTGACGTTTAGCAATTGGAAACGAGCGATGGCCAGATTGAAATTTTAGAAAAAAAAATATGTAAACGGAGGGATTAGTTGCATCGTTCCAGACCACTTATTAAAATGAAAATTAAATAAATTTGTAAAATTTAAAGATATTTGATGAAACGTTTTGTAATTTGAAGCATCATAGTTTCATTTTCAATGGAAAATGATTAAAAACGTTTAATGATTGAGAGCTAACAAGCTTAAATCCAATTATTGGGCATTGAAAGGACAAAAGTCAGTTATTATAATATTCTTTAAAAAGATTTAAATAGTTTCTCCATATAATAAATAACCGCTATATAGTAATTTTTATTCATACTAAATGTTGGGTGTTTGAATTTAAATGCCCAAAAATTGTAATTTTGTTTATCTGGCCATAATGGAAAGTGTTATAAAAAACGCTAGTTTTGAGGCGCTCTCACACTGGAATAAGTTTAACAACCCTTTATTCCTGCTAGAGACTGTTTAGTGAATAGTAACTAGTCGCAAATTGAGATTTTACCTCAAAATATCTCAAATAGAGACTAGAGACTGGTTACAGAATCCCGCCATTAATTGAATGACAATGTTGCTTACTAAAAGTGGGGTAAACATATTTGGTAATTTTGCAACAGATTGGGTAGACGTTTGGAACATAAAAATTTAAATATTGGCAACACTGATTGTGAGGGAAATCGATAGATTAGTTTTGAACATTACTAAATTGTACCGATGCTAAATTTTTGCTGCTGTCGTGAACGGAAGCTTTATTTTGGAAAATTTGTAGCATTGTTGAAGATATAATCCGTTCTTCGGGAGGAAGCAGGGAAAGGAGTATATATAGGTGTACTAAATAAAAATTTATCGTCCTTGTAAAGTGGTGTATAGCTTGATTTAAAAATGTCTGAATTGCAATCGTCTTTGCTATTAAAAAAACAATTAGCAGGTGAGTGATTATTTTTTATGTATTAAACTCTTTGAAGAGTATAATAATATAAGGAGTAATTTGCATATAGTTTAGTGAAATTCTGTTTCGCTCTGTATTAAATCTTAAAAGTGAAGGTTGTGCAGACACAAGGAAAAACGGTTTTCGATATACATATGTGTGTATGGTAGGTATATACTGCCATTAATAATGTAATTTATTTTGAAAATATTTTAAGCATTTTGATAAACAGTTTATTGATATTTTTTGTGATCTTTACATATAATATGTTTTATTTAACGGTATGCAATCTAATACTACTGTGTGAATAAGGAAATTTACCTTTAATTAGGTTAGGTAGGTTTCAACATGATGTACATATATATCTCGTTGACAATATGAATTGGCATGTGGTATATCATATTTAGAATCATATTTGGAAATTGTGTATTAAGTTAGTTACGAAATTTGTAACACACAGAAGAAAACTTAGAAACTATAGAGAGTCTTTCCATAAATTATCAACGTGACGGTTTGTGTCGATTTAGCCATGTCTATTCGTCTGTAGGTTTGTATATATGCGTAAAAATCCCTCCGTTTTTGAGATATTTATCTGAAATTTTACACACTTTCTTTTGTCCAAAAGAAGTTATTTATTAGACCCACCATAACATAACTACCATACAAACTGACTGATCAAAATCAGGACGATGTATGGCAAATTTGGCTGCGATTTAGAATAGTATATCCGATTTCGGGGTTAAAATGGTTATGTACGGATTGAGGAGGTCCTCCTGCTCATATAATTGCCGCTGACTTATGGTTTTTGAGATATGTGCCTTTAAAGTTTAAAAAATCAACTATTTAAAATGCGTGTTTCGCGTCGCGAATTATAATTAATTTTACACTTATATTTTTAACTTTTATATCCACTAACACTTCACTAATTCGTTTCCAATCATTTATTTTATATTAAATAGTGCAAAAATAACTTTAATTCTATATCAAATTTTAGTTAAAATCCATTTATTCATAAAATAAGAGAATGGTTGTAAACAAGCAAAAAATTAGTGTTACCATATTTTGTAATGGAATTAAAATAAGGAAAAATAAAGATTATGACGTCATAACTAAATTTATTGTTCTCATCCTGATAAATCCTGGTGTTGGATCGGACAGCGTTATTTTTTTTTGAAGGGCGGCCGAAGGCCGCCATCGCAAAAAAACTGAGCACGCCCAGGTGTTGGTCCGACCGGGGGTTATTTTTTTGAAGCGCGGCCGAAGCCCGTCAACGTAAAAAGGAGTTCAACGCAAAAGAACTGAGCACGCCCTGGTGTTAGTCCGACTAGGGTTATTTTTTTGAGGCGAATTTCTTGAATTCTATAGGGAAAACTAATGTGTTATATATTTTCTGTCATTGGGGTATTATTTGTTTTCTTTATTTCTTTTGGTTCTTCTGTAAAATATGAACGTAAGGTAGCCCTGATTATTAGTTAGAATGCAACCCTTTTGTTATTGTGTAATCAAAAATAATTGAACAAAAGTTAAATGAAGAAAAAAGTTATTTTTGCACTATTTCATATAAAATAAATGGTTAGAAACGAATTAGTGAAGTGTTAGTGGATATAAAAGTTAAAAATATAACTATTAAATTCATTATAAATTCATTTTAAATAGTTGAATTTTTGAGCTTTAAATGCAAATATCTCAAAAACCATTAGTCAGCAGCAACTATATATATACACTCGGCGAAAAAAAAACCCACGCAGTCGAAAATTTTCTAATATTCCTATTTTGAACTGTCACTATTTGCTCAAAATTCACTATTTGTCTTATTTGGCTGTTTTGTCATGTGGCTACATTATTTTACTTTTATTGTTAAAACCGTTAGCGTCCTCACGTGTTCATGGGAAGAATTTAGTATACCATCCCAGGATTTCGGGAATAAAATGGGTATGGTCGGATAGAGGAGATTCTCCAAATCACGAATATATATGGTTATAGCCGCAGGAAGCTTATAGTTTTCGAGTTATTCGCGTTTTAAGTTGAAAATTTGCAATATTTTAATTACATATTTTCGATATATAAAATTAATTTTGCACTTATATTTTTCACTTTTATATACGCTAACACATCACTTATTCATTTGCACACATTTATTTTATATAATATAGTGCAAAAATAGCTTTTAATAAACATTTAAAATATTGTTGAATTTGATTATTTAAGAATAACAAATGAATTACAAACTGTCATACAATCAGTGTTACCTTATCGACATCATTTGTAAAATAACTAAATGAAATAAAGGGAACAGATTATACCCCAAATACGAAAATCAACAACCTATTAAAAACAATATCCCTGGTCGGTCCAACACCAGGGTGTATCAGAATTTTTTCGTGTTGAATTCCTTTTTGCGTGGGCGGCCTTCGGCTGCGCTTCAAAAAAATAACCCTGGTCGGTCCAACACCGGGGTGTATCAAATTCTTTTCGCGTATAATTCCTTTTTGCGTGGGCGGCCTTCGGCCGCGCTTCAAAAAAATAACCCTAGTCGGTCCAACACCGGGTATATACATTTTTTTTCTCCCGTAGAACTCATTTTTACATTGGCAGCCACTTAAAGTTTTTTATATTTTTCTTTAATGTTTATCAACGATTATGTTTCCTGTATTTAGGGTATAATATTTCTTTATATTTTTTTTTTATTTTAGTTTGTAAAATATTTTACCATAGTAACACTGATTATTTGATTCATTTATTTTTACAAATGATGTCGATAAGGTAACACTGATTATATGACAGTTTGTAATTCATTTGTTATTCTTAAATAATCAAATTCAACAATAATTTAAATGTTTATTAAAAGCTATTTTTGCACTATATTATATAAAATAAATGTGTGCAAATGAATAAGTGATGTGTTAGCGTACATAAAAGTGAAAAATATAAGTGCAAAATTAATTTTATATATCGAAAATATGTAATTAAAATATTGCAAATTTTCAACTTAAAACGCGAATAACTCGAAAACTATAAGCTTCCTGCGGCTATAACCATATATATTCGTGATCTGGAGAATCTCCTCTATCCGACCATACCCATTTTATTCCCGAAATCCTGGGATGGTATACTAAAGCCGACCCGTGTTCATTACAGAATTTGCGGTATTTTCTTTTGAATAAGTTGTGAAAACAAGTAAAGTTGAACATGGTGGGGTCAACAAAAAAGAAATCAGAAATCGTAGCTTTATATAAAATAAATTATCCAAAGGTCAAATAGCTCGTGAAATGGGCATAAGGGATTGGAACGTGCGTATTATAATTAAAAATTATACGTATTTTAAATGATTAGCTCGAAAAAAGGCAGTGGACGTCCGAAAACAGTAAAACCTCGTCAAGAACGACAAATGAAACGGATGTGCATTAGTGATCGCTTTCAATATGCTGGAACAATCAATGCAACATTTTATGAAACCACTGGGGTAAAATTAACTACAAGTTCTATGCAAGATGTGCTGAATAATCTTGGATTCCGACCGCGACGTCCAGCAAAAAAGCCACTTCTCAACACGCGAATGAAGAAACAGCGACTAGAGTGGGCAAAATTACACAAAACTTGGACTACATCAGATTGCGGAAATGTTATTTTTTCTGATGAATCGAAATGCCACAGTGCGTCGTAGGAAAGGGGAGCGTTTTTTGGAAAACTGTATTTGGCCCACCGGACAGCATTCGCCTTATTTAATGGTGTGGGGAGCTGTAACCAAGTTTGGTATTGGGCCGGTAATTATTCTAAAAAGATCTGTGAATGCCGAAATATAAATTGGAATTTTTAGAGAAGGCGTTTTGCCAACTAATGAACAGCTGTCCGAACACGCCCAAAAAATTTACTTTCAGGATATTTCAGCCCCTTGTCATAGAGCCAAAGCGGTAACCAAAGCTAAAAATATTAAATAGAACCCCCAAAGGTGATCTAGTCACTGATGCCCAGAGCATAGTTAAATTATGGAGGGAACACTTCTACAGCCTGCTGAATGGCAGTGAACGCACAACACCAGGAGAAGGAGAACCCGATTCCCCAATCGATGACGATGGAGCAGACGTTCCATTACCCGACCATGAAGAAGTTCGAATAGCAATTGCCCGCCTCAAGAACAACAAAGCGGCAGGAGCCGACGGACTACTGGCCGAGCTATTCAAACACGGCGGCGAAGAACTAATAGGGAACATGCATCAGCTTCTTTGTAAAATATGGTCGGACGAGAGCATGCCCAACGATTGGAATTTAAGTGTGCTATGCCCAATCCATAAAAAAGGAGACCCCACAATCTGAGCCAACTACCGTGGGATTAGCCTCCTCAACATCGCATATAAGGTTCTATCGAGCGTATTGTGTGAAAGATTAAAGCCCACCGTCAACAAACTGATTGGACCTTATCAGTGTGGCTTCAGACCTGGAAAATCAACAACCGACCAGATATTCACCATGCGCCAAATCTTGGAAAAGACCCGTGAAAGGAGAATCGACACACACCACCTCTTCGTCGATTTCAAAGCTGCTTTCGACAGCACGAAAAGGAGCTGCCTTTATGCCGCGATGTCTGAATTTGGTATCCCCGCAAAACTAATACGGCTGTGTAAACTGACGTTGAACAACACGAAAAGCTCCGTCAGGATCGGGAAGGACCTCTCCGAGCCGTTCGATACCAAACGAGGTTTCAGACAAGGCGACTCCCTATCGTGCGACTTCTTCAACCTGCTCCTGGAGAAAATAGTTCGAGCTGCAGAACTAAACAGAGAAGGTACCATCTTCTATAAGAGTGTACAGCTGCTGGCGTATGCCGACGATATTGATATCATCGGCCTCAACACCCGCACCGTTAGTTCTGCTTTCTCCAGGCTGGACAAGGAAGCACAGAAAATGGGTCTGGTAGTGAACGAGGGCAAAACGAAATATCTCCTGTCATCAAACAAACAGTCGTCGCACTCGCGACTTGGCTCTCACGTCACTGTTGACAGTCATAACTTTGAAGTTGTAGATAATTTCGTTTATTTAGGAACCAGCATTAACACCACTAATAATGTCAGCCTGGAAATCCAACGCAGGATTGCTCTTGCCAACAGGTGCTACTTCGGACTGAGTAGGCAATTGAAAAGTAAAGTCCTCTCTCGACGAACAAAAGCTAAACTCTATAAGTCACTCATAATTCCCGTCCTGCTATATGGTGCAGAGGCTTGGGCGATGACAGCAACCGATGAGTCGACGTTACGAGTTTTCGAGAGAAAAATTCTGCGAAAGATTTATGGTCCTTTGCGTATTGGCCACGGCGAATATCGCATCCGATGGAACGATGAGCTGTACGAGATATATGACGACATCGACATAGTTCAGCGAATTAAAAGACAGCGGCTACGCTGGCTAGGTCATGTTGTCCGGATGGATAAAAACACTCCAGCTCTGAAAGTATTCGACGCAGTACCCGCCGGGGGAAGCAGAGGAAGAGGAAGACCTCCACTCCGTTGGAAGGACCAAGTGGAGAAGGACCTGGCTTCGCTTGGAATATCCAATTGGCGCTACGCAGCGAAAAGAAGAAACGACTGGCGCGCTGTTGTTAACTCGGCTATAACCGCGTAAGCGGTGTCTACGCCAATTAAGAAGAAGAAGAAGATTTTTCAATAAATTTATTACTAAGACTTACAGGTTTCAAAACAAAAAGATTTTTATGGAATAGGGTCTCTCACGTGGCCAGGAAACAGTCCAGATCTCAATCCAATTGAGAAATGATGGGCAAAATGATAAGAGAAAAGCATTCAAAAAGTCTTAAAGAAATAGAAAACATTATTGAAGCTGTGCCTAATGAAGAAATCAATAAAAATTATCTTCAACTCTTTTTTGAATCGATGCTTAAAAAAATATCCGAGGTTATTAAGAGGAGGGGGTGTTCTAACAAATACTAAGAATTTTTTTTTTATACAAAATTTGTTATTTCGATTCGTTATGTATTATAATGCCAAATAAAAATCATATAAAACATAAAATATGTAAATAACTTGCTCAAAAATTACATTATTGCTCAACAAAATTTACTTCTGTGGTTTGTTATATGTGTGCTTTTACATTTTTACCTATAACAAGTATTAAACTATAATTTTTTTTTATATAAAAATGCTTGAAACATAAACTAAATAAAAGTGGTTGATCCTCAAAGAAAAATGTTTAACTTAGAATAATATTAATCCAAGTTTTGCGCTATATAAAAACACTCTGTATAGTGCGTGGGTTTTTTTTTTCGCCGAGTGTATATATTTTCTTAATCTGCAGGACCTCCTCTACCCGTACATACCCATTTTAACCCCGATCGGGAGATGCTATTCTAAAATTTACACGCAAATTTTTTAAAGGCTGGGATTTTGAGTGCCGTTTAGAATTCGTAATATGGTCTTACTTTTTATATTTTTCACTTTTTTATCCAAATACGCTTTACAAATTTATTTCTAAACATTTGTTTTATATTAAATAGTTCTCAAATCGTATTAATATATAATTTCTTTTCAAATGCGATCGAATTCTACATATACATACATACATATTTTGCAAACTAATAAAAGTTATGATACGCTTCACAATTACGAAAGATTGCTGGCTGGTATTTAGCATCCCCCGATTTCGGAGTTAAAATGGGTATGAAAGTATAGAGGAGATCCTCAAGTTCAAGAAAATATATTTATATGTACACTCAGTCCTTCTTTTACTCAATTTTTGGTTCTGCCACTAATCGCGTAAAAGAAAAATCGCGTAAAAATGGTTAGTTTTCCAATATTAACTGACGAATTGGTTCCGAATATAAAAAATATACGCGCAAAAAAATATTCAAAAACAATACAATAAGTCTCAAATTTCAGACTTATGATTTATTCATTCATAACAAAATAAAAAATACAAAATACAAACCATATATAAAAGAGAAGAAAATAGAAAATAGGTAGATTTTTTGAAAAAACCGTTGAATGCTGTTTAATCACTGTCATTATCCGTAGTGGAAATTATTCTTAGCCGCTTATTTTGATGGCCGGCACTGATATCACTAGAATTTGTATCAGAATCAATAGTAAGAACCATGGATTGATGTTCTGATTGACTTAGCATCTCCGACTGAGTTTGCACCATAAAATGGGGTATGTGCGGATAGGGGAGCTTCTTATATTTTTTAAAATATTCCCGTTTAAAATTCAAAAATTTGCACTAATATCATGGTATTCCTCTATGATTCACTAAATTTGCTTACATTTTTCACTTGGTATGTTTAAATATACACTCTAAACCTTGAAATCAGTTCCCATTTTACTTTTATTTTGTAATATTTTACCTAAATTTATTAATTTAAAAATCACTTAGCACACTCATCGTTGCAAAGGTTAGATTGTTTACAATTATGAGGAAAACGAGCGTTGCCACATCTTAAACACCAAATATGTAGGATTCTTAACGATTTTTCTATGTTTGTTTTATTGCGTGATTCTTTTTTCTATATTAACTATAATAACAAAACAACATTTTTCAAGTTATAATTGAGTTGTGAACACTTTTTCCATATACATATGCATATGTATAATATGTGATTTACATTTAATAAACACAAATAAGTAAAAATCTATGATAATATTGTAAAATTTATATCATATCGGGGTGACTGAAGTACTTTCGCGTAGTTTTCCTTTCTGCGTTGGTTTTTCGTTATAAAATGATTAAATATTGGTTATTATATCTGACATCGATTTCCATTTTGTTTTTGATAATACGTTTTGTGTTTTAGGTGACAATATATATAATATTATATAATATAATAAAAATATATATATATATATAATAATAATAATATATTATATAATAAATATATAATATAATAATATATTATTATATAATATTACTTATTTGTTTATTAAATTTAAAAAAGAAAGTATCCATATGCATGAATATAGGAACTTCAGCGAATTGCCTTGTTATCATATGGGAGCGCTCCATTTCGTCGTAATTGTTAGCACATAAATAATGTTTATTACGAGTGTAAAATATTATTTTTAAAATAAAGATTTCTTAGGTAAAAAATGTGCCAAAAGTGTAAAATATGGATTTACCGTGCGATTCTGTACTGTGATACAGTCTCAAGTCTCTAAATTTGAGATTTTGAGTTAGAGACAATTTTTGAAACTTGATACGGTTTTGCTATTCTGTAAGTGACAGTCACAAAATCTATTACATTTCATTATTCAGAGATATTTTTAAACTTGAATGAAAATAAATATGTCGATAACAAATATTAAATTTTCTATAACATAGTCAAAAAAACATATTTATCAATATAAATAAAAATATATGTTGACTTTGTTTCATAATATTTACGAAATTTATGTAAAATTGATTTATTTTTAACCTTTTCGTGTTTGAGTTGCTTACAAAATATAAACAAACGACAATCGATTAATTTCTATGATGATCTCTATTGAGTATATTCAAAATGGCAGACAAGAGTTCTTTTTGGTTTTGTGACCTGCTAACTACCAGGTCTCAAATTTGAGGCAATATTTTGAGACTAACGCTAGAGACTGTTTAGTGAATAGTAACTAGTCACAAATTGAGATTTTACCTCAAAATGTCTCAAATAGATACTAGAGACTGGTTGCAGAATCCCGCTATTATTTAAATGTTTATAGTTTAATTTTATTAGTTTGAGGTAAAAGATGTGCGTAGAGTGTGTAAAACGTGGTGAAATAGCTTGTTGAAATGTTCGAATTTTGGGAATTTTTGAACTTTAAAGTCGAATATCCCAGGTTTTGGTCCGACCAGGGTTATTTTGTTTTTATTTATTTCCTGCATTTGGGGTATAATTTGTTTTCTTTTGGTTCTTTTGTAAAATATTATATGTAAATAAGGTAATACTGATTATAGGTTAGACTGCAACCCTTTTGTTATTGTGTGAACAAAAGGAGTTTAACAAAAGTATAATATGGAATCAAAGTTATTTTTACACTATTTAATATAAAACAAATGCGTAGAAAAGCAAATATCTCAAAAACCATAAGTCGGCGGTATCTATATATAGTGGGCCAATAAAGTTTACATACACCTAGTTCTATTAAATTACGACACATTTATTTGTTTTAAAATGAATAAATTTTGTGGTTTTGTTCTATCCGTTTCAAGATACTATGTATATTTAACATTAAATATAGCATATCAAAATATTTTTTTTTACGCAAATAAAAAAAATGCTAAAATGCGCCTAATTAATATCAAAAAAGTTTACATACACCAATGATTATCTATATAATTCAAAAGTAATTAGCTTTCGCGGTTTTTGGACTACATTTTGTTGCTATTGTTGTACCTAGACGTCGACGTTTTCTCCCCACTCGATTTCTAGTATTATTTCTGGATATTTTGACCCACTACGTCGATAATCCAGTTTTTTGGCCTTATTTTTAAGAAATTCGATATTTTCGTATACAGTTTTCCGAAAAGTTTCTGATATTTTAAATAAGATTAATGTCTCGTGATTGCGGGACCTATGAAGTTATTTTTATTTCCATAACAACCATTCACGTACAAGATAAGACGTATTTTCGGTCGATATCCTGTTGGAAATTGATTTTGCTGCTATTAACAGCAGATTTAAGCACATTGTGAATTGCCCTAATATATACCCTCTTTAGGTTATAAAAATTTAATTGGCACAATTCCAATTTCTTTGGCGCCGCGATCTGAACGTACCGTTGGAAAGAGGAAGACCTCCTGATTAGGGTTATAGGTACCGCAAACGCTTAGTTTACGAGATATTCGACTTTAAAGTTCAAAAATTCTCAAAATTCGAACATTTCAACAAGCTATTTCTCCACGTTTTACACACCCTAAGCACATTTTTCACTTCAAATTAATAAAATTAAACTATAAACATTTAAATAAATTCATATTTTACACTCGTAATACACATTATTTATGTGCTAACAATTACGACGAAATGGAGCGCTGCCATATGATAACAAGGCAATTCGGTGAAATTCCTCTTAGTACGACGCAGAAGTACTTCGGTCACCCCGGGTATTCGCTCGACCAGGTTTATTTTTTTAGAGCGCGGCCGCAGGCCGCCAACGCAGAAAGGAGTACTACGCGAAAGTGCTTCAGTCACCCCAATATGATGTAAATTTTACAATATTATCATAGATTTTTACTTATTTGTGTTTATTAAATATAATTCACATATCGCTCATTTGCTGCAAGACCGGCATAGCGCTGCAACCCATAGAAGCGGAGAGAGGACCCCCCTTGAGGCGTTCCTCTACTCACATAGCTTGTTTGTGTTGCAGCGCCGTTTGAAGCTATAATCTTCCTATTCTGAAGCATCGATAGTATCCATCTGCACACAGTGTCGTCTATACCACCATGTGCCAGAGAATTAATTATCGCATTTACTTCTATGTTGTTGAAGGCGCCCTCTATGTCTAGAAATGCAGCCATGGTGTATTGTTTGTGATGTAGTGATTTTTCTATTACACTTATCACCTCGTGAAGGGCGGTTTCGGTTGATCGGCCCTTCATGTACGCATGTTGGGACTTCGATAACTTCTCCGCCATTATTGTTCTTACGTGTAGATCTATTAGCCTTTCTAGTACCTTCAGCATAAAGGAGGTAAGGCTTATAGGTCTAAAATCCTTGGCATTCTCGTGTGTTCTTCTGCCTGGTTTTGGGAGGAACACAACTTTACTTCTTTTCCAACTTCTTTGGATGTAAGATAGTTGTATGCTTGCTTTGTATATATTTTCTAGCCTTAGAACCATTGGTTCTACCAGTTTTTGCAGCATTATGGGCATAATCCCGTCAGGACCTGCCGCTTTATATGGTGCAAAACTATTTATGGCGTATTTGATTTTTCTTTTGTCTACTATTTGGCTTCGATAGTCAGCTGCGTTCAGCGGTGGTTCTGGTTGAACCCTTGTTGAAGGTGTTTGCTGACTCCCGGGGAAGGGCGTTGTGATTAGTACCTCCAGAGACTCTTTTGCCGAGGAGGTCCAATCACTTCCCTCCGCCCTAATGTAGGCAGTATTAATATGATCTTTGGATAGCATTTTACTCAGCCTGGCGGCTTCTGTGCAACTTTCTATCGATGTGCAGAAAGATCGCCATGAGTCCTTTTTAGCTTTCCTGACTGCTTTTTTGTATTCTTTCCAGTGTTTAAAAAACTGCAGTCGAATTAGCAGAAGTCGCAATATTGTTGCTATTCGCTACTTCAACTGCGAGCGATATCAGAAAGTATGCAAGTGCTTTTGCTTCTGCTTCTGAAAAAATCAGAAGTCGCAGTCGAAGCATAGACAAAAATCAAACAGCTACGAAAATCAGAAATCAGCATAAGTCGTATCCATAAGTTGCCGCAGCAGCTATCGACAATTTTCGACAGTCGTCGGCAGTCACAGTCGCGAAAAGTAATGCATTCGACTTTTTGCTACTTTTGATTTTTGTCGCTGTTGCTTTCGATCAGCAGCGTAAGTCGAAAAAAGCAAGAAGCGTCCGATTATGCTGATTTCTGATTTTCGTAGCTGTTTGATTTTTGTCTATGCTTCGACTGCGACTTCTGATTTTTTCAGAAGCAGTGGCAGAAGCAAAATCATATGAACTGAAACTTGCCGCAGTTTTTTAAACGCTGATTCTTTCATACTGTCTTTATATGGCTGCCAGATTTTGGTTCTAAAACTCTCATTGAAAGCCTTCCTTAGTTGTGTTCTCAAATTCTTGAGTTCACTGTTCCACCAAGGAAGAGACTTTCTCTTTTTCAAAACTGTTAGCGGAGTAGATTTATTAAAAGTTGTGGTTAGGATTTTTTCCAACTTCTGTACTTCTGAATCTAATTCCTCAGGATTTCTGATGCTCTTATTGCCTCCTTTTTCAAGGCATTTTGTTGCTATACTGGTAAATTTTCCCCATGCCGTTCTTCTAGGGTTCCGGTAAGTGAGAGGCGCACTGTACTTCTCGCGGATGCTGAAGAGTATCCAATAGTGATCCGACATGGAAGGCTCATCGGATACCCTCCAGTTATCCACAACGAGACTGTCTGTGTCTGTTGATAGCGTGAGGTCAAGCACTTCCTCCCACCCCGGAAACCTATCCGAGCTTGGGAAAATAAAAGTTGGCTTATCGCCCTTGTTGCAAATACTTAGATTACTATTCAAAATATACTGCAAGAGTGACTCACCTCTGGTGTTTATACTGGAGCTACCCCATACGGTGTGCCTTGCGTTTGCATCACACCCTATTAGGACATCCTCCTTCCTGTTCTCTACTAGTCTGGTGAGCGGGGCCGGTGGTATGTCTTCGTCATGGGCCAAGTAGGCCGAGACCAAGAAGAAGGGCTTATCCTTCTGTTCCACCTTTACCACTGTGATATCTGCCGTGCTGTAATTAGGACAAAGAAATGCATTTATACTTTTATTGATAAGAATGCATGCCCTAGGTTTACCTCTGTTCCGTGTGTAAAACAGGTTATGGTTGCTGCTGTTTAGCCCTTTAATGGTATCTTCATTGACCCAGGGCTCCTGTACTAGGCTGATGTCGATGCCCCTCTCGTTCACGAGGGTTGTCAGATTCGCTGTAGCACTCTTCGAGTGCTGCAGGTTTATCTGTTCGCATCTCATGTTATTGGGCATCTCGGGTTTCTTCGATGCCCACATTCTTTGGCAACTGGCTGGCGTCGTCGACCTCTTCCGTGTCGTCTTCGTCAGCCGCTTTGTCGTCTTGGAATATTTTTAGTCTGGCTTTGCGGATTCGGAAGCTGATTTTGTAGTCAGTCTTCTTCAGAGCCTCAATGGACTCATCACAAATGGCCACTAGTATTGGCTTGCTTGCTTTATTCGGTTTTTCCTCCTTGATTAGCTGCCACTCATCTATACTAGGTATAGATTTGTTCTGCAGCTTAATGCAGCGCAGGAGTTTTTCGCCTGGCTCCTTTAGAGGGGGAATGTCTTCGGAATGTCCTTGGCGGGTATAAGCCTCAATTGGAGGCCTACAAAGGCGTTGCTAATTTTAGCAACACTACCCGTGAGGAAGTCCAGCGAGGCCTGGTCCGCGCACTTGATGACCCTGTAGCCCCTGAGGGTCTCAGAAGAGTCAAACTCCGGGTGAGGACCCGCAGGATTGTCGAGTACATAGCTTAGCACCATACTCGACAATCTGACGTCGATCTCCACCCATCTCTCCTGCATTGTGCTCGGAGAGGAGGCATTTCCGTCTATGATGGCCACCTGCAGGCTATCTCTGGCAACATCGCAGAAATGCCTTGCCGTTGTTGTGCTGCTGTGTTCACCTTCGCTCCGCCTCTGTTTTTTGGGCCGAGTTCCGGATACTTCTATGATGGAGCGGATTCTCTTCTGAGAAGTGCTCTCTCGCTTGCTCTCTTCTTGAGGTTGTGATTGCTTCCTTTTCAGGTAGCCTTCATATTCCTCTACGATAGATTTGAGGCGCTTTGTTTCAGCCTCATCAACTGGGGTACCGGCTGCCTGGTCTTTGGCTATCTTCCCTAGTATGAAGACTGCCCTCTGGTACCGGTTTTTCCTCAGCTGATTCTGGGATTTCTTGCGCTTCTTTCTGTCCTTTCGCCGCCAGTGCACTTTGGTTGGTGCTCATGGCAGCCTTGGAGGTGGACGCTTCCTCCCTTATATCAGGGGCGTTTTCTGCTGTATCTACCGGTATACTTTGGTTGGTATGTCCGGTAGTACTCTTACTCGTCTCCTGGCTGGAGGCAAGTAGCTCTTCTTCTTCGGATTCCGTAATAGGATTCCGATAGCTCATGTCCTTAGTCGTTGCTGTTGTCGTCAATTTGGTTGTTGTAGTCCAGGTTAAGAAAAAATATATTTTTTTTATTGCAGCTAACTTATGGTGTTGAGATATTTGCTTTTAAAATTCAAAAATTCAACTATTTAAAGTGCGTGTTTCTATGATTTATTTTGAATTTACGAAATATTTTTATGTATATGCTCTAACACTTCGTTAATTCGTTTTTACACATTCATTTCACATTATAATATTTTAGTCAATATATAACTTTTTGTTCAATGCTTTTTATTTATTTAAAAAAATATGTACTGTCATGGACAAAGAAAAACCGCACTTTGAAAATGTAATAAAACGACGTATATTTTCCAAATAAACAGAAAACAAATAATATTGTTTTATTAGAAGCGTATAAAGAGAAATAAGTGAGTTATTTACAAAAAATTAAAAAGCTTTATCCATTTCCAGTTTCCCATTGCGTGTTTAGGCCTGGACACAGAAATAGCACGGTAGGCCGGTTCTGTGGAAATGAAATAAATTTATTAGAAATCTAATAAGTACTATAGCGTTTAAGCATTTACAACGTTAGTATTTTGTTGAGTGCCCACAATTTTTGAAAATTACTTGGCATCGTCGGGGCAAGCTCTCCATTAATATATGACACCTCTTTTGTGGAATTGCGTACCATGCCTCCTTGATTCCAGTCCAAGGTTGTAACTTAACGTCGTTCCATAAACTTTTAATCGGGTTTGCATAAGGACTTTGGGCTGGCCAGTTGAGAACTTCAATACTTTCTGCAGTGACACAGTTCTTCACACTTTTAGTTGCGTGCTTTGGATCATTGTAATACTTATAAGTCCACTTCACTGGCATCGATTTGAACACGAATGGTTCCTTGGTATTTTTGAGAATGTTTAGGTCAGCAAATTGGTCCATTCTGCCATCTATCATTACCAAAGTTCAAACACCGTACCAGGAAAACTCTCACCAGACCATTACGCTACGTCCACCGCGCTTAACAGTTCTTTTAGTGTATCTGGAGTTATACGCCTAACACCTGGGACGATGGGCAAATGGATTTTCATCCGATTCCATACGGTTCCAATTAGTTTCATCGCTCCACTGAATCATTTTCCAAAATTTGACGTCCTTTTCTAAATGTTCTTTTGCATAGTCCAGCCGCGCTTTTTCTGTTGATGACTCTATACAAGTTCCTTTGCTTTATGCCCAGGAGCTTTGCGGATTATTTTTATTTCTGAGCAAATTTGGATCACTTTTAACAAAATTTATGGCTTTGTATACCATTTTCTTCGAACAACTAATAATTTCAGCGATCTGAGTTGGATTTTTGTCTTTTTTGTAAGGATCAAATATTATTATCCTTTTTTCCAAAGTACAATGCACATTTCTGCCCATTTTGAAAATATGTTACTTTTTTTTAATAGTTGTAGATAAAACGGTGTCTTTTTGCACGATTGTTAATTAATACTAAATATCTGTCAAATAACTAGAAATGTGCTATTTCATTGCCCAATCAAATTTCGTTACTGTGCGAAATAAAAAAGTAAGCATAATATCGGCGTACGCTTACCGTTATAAGTTGTGGAATTCAAACCATATACGAACGTGTAAAATTGTTGGGCTTCACTTACTTGATAAAATTGGAAACTTATTTGAATATATTATTTTTAAAGGGTGCTATTTCTCTGTCCATGACTGTACTTTAAATAGTTAAAACTTTTAATGCAAATATATCGAAAACTATAAGTTTTTCGCGGCTCTATATACATATATTCTTGATCCAGAAAATCTCTTTTATCCGGACATACTCATTTTATCTCCTAAATCCGAGGGCGGTATTCTAAAGTTTTCCATTAACGCAGTACCAAAGAAATAGTAATTTTGCCACATTTTTATTAAATATGGTTTAATACTTCAATTCAAATAATATTTGAACGAATTTAAAAAATAAGTTCCAAAATAGCCGGAGCGAATATGTGTAGAGTTTTTTTTTACATACTATCTTCTGTTAGTTGTTCACTTGCATATATTTTTGTAAAATCGAATATTGAGATAAGAAAGAATATTGAAACTTAAAAATTCTACTTAAACAAGTAAAGTGCTATACAGCTAACAAAAAAATCGTATATACAATTACTTAGACTACAATCATAATTATGTATGTATGTATATATGTACCATATATGTATGTATGTACCATATATGCGTTAAGAATATGATTTCAGACGCAAAGGACGTCTAGCTTTTCTTCTGAAACGGTTAGAAATACGAGCTAACAAATCTTGGTTCCTACGCCACCGTAACGCACCATGTGCATTCCGCAACCACCGTATTCGCCTAATTACGCTCCGTGCAACTTCTGGCTGTTCATTTAACTCAAAAGACCAATGCAGGGACGCCTGAAAGAAAAAAGTGAAGAAAAATTAGTTGATTGAAATTTCTTATGTAAATAGACAGTGTGAGATATAGATAAAAACAAAATTTATCTTGATATCGCTGATAAATTATCCGTAGCTTTTATTGTTTTGTTGCCTTGATATGTACTGCATATCTTACATACATTTGCTGCTGCATCAGCACCAAACATTTCCCTGAGTGAGTATTATATGCCTCCTGTTGCGTACATTCGACTATCTATGATACAAATATAAAACTAAAAACTAAAATTAAAATGAATATAATACAAGAATAAGAATAACTAAACGAACCAAAAACAATCTCTTGCATTTTCCGAATATAATTAAGGATAAATGATAACAACAAAATTAAATTTATATTAAGTACTAAGTTTTAATATATTCCATGGTCATTTATAATATATAAGCAGTAAAAATTCTTTAATTTACTTACTTATATTAAGATTCCTTCCAGAGTGAACTCCATTTTAAGCCTAAATTTACATGTATTAAGTTACATTTGGTGCACTCTGGAAATGTTATAACTTGACATTTATTAGAAAGTTATGGGTAATAAGTTATACCTGTCTTCATAGTTTTGTTGTAACATTGGTATCGCCTTAGCACTTAGTGATGGGAAGGTTATAGTTCACCCCGATTGCGTAGATCTGACTGTTTAACGCCTATGATATGAATGTAAAATTACAAAAGAAAATAAAAATCAGTATATAACAATATATGAATCACCATAACTACACAATAAAATATTAATTAATTAAAAGGGTACATTTAAATTTGTATGTTATTAATACCTATTATTAAAAATTTTTCCCTTAAAATCAAAATATATAAAACTTAAAATTAAAATATATATAATTTAAAACTGATTTATACATACATAATGTGGTATGCGTGAAATTTCGAGAAATCGATTTTTTGTTGCATTATCGGATAGTAGTATACACTTTCGAATTCGAATTTATTATTACGGTCGTTACAGCGTTTTTTGTAGAAAGGGAACAGAGTGGGGAACATAGCAACTTCAATTTAAATGCGTTTTCTCAAAATGGTGCTTATCAAAACAAAAAAAAATAAAAAAACTTCCATAGCGCGATAGCGGCTTTCCTACAGATTAATGATCTTTTTGAAACGTTTGTTTTAGGACACAATTGCCGCCACAATCGCGGACATCGTACATGACCTTTTTTTTACGTGTCATTTTAACAATTTATTTAACTATTATACACCCAATACCCAATAAATAAACATAAAAATATCATTTTGTATTCGTCATGATAATATTTATTTAGTTCATTTAGAAAAGAAGTCGATAAGGTAACACAGATTATTTGATAGTTTTCAACCCTTTAGTTGTTAAATAAAAATAATTGACCAATAAGTTTAATATTGAATTAAAACTATTTTTGCACTATATAATGTAAAATAAATGCGTACAAACGAATTAGTGAAGTTATGAAAGAAAAATATAAGTGTGAAATTAATTTTAAATCGAAAAAATTGGGGTAATTTTCAACTTTGAAACTATATATATTCGGTATCTGGAGAAGCGCCTGTATCCGATCTTCTTCTCCTTTACTGGCGTGGACACTGCTTACGCGATTATAGCCGAGTTAACAACAACGCGCCAGTCGTATCTTCATTTCGCAACGTGGCGCCAATTGGAAATTCCAAGCGAAGCCAGGTCCTTCTCTACCTAGTCTTTCCAAAGGAGCGGAGGTCTTCCTCTTTCTCTGCTTCCCGCAGTGGATACTGCGTCAAATACTTTCAGAGCTCGAGTGTTTTCGTCCATTCGGACAACATGACCTAACCAGATATCTTTTAATTAGCTCAACTTTGTTAATGTCGCCGTATATCTCGTACAGCTTATCGTTCCATGAACTGCGGTACTCGCCGTTGCCAATACGCAAAGGACAATAGATTTTCCGCAGAACCTTTCCCTGGAAAACTCGTAACGTCGACTCATGAGACGTTGTCATCGCCCATGCCTTGTTGTTGTTGTTTTAACGGTTATCTAATCCCCGTTAGGATGGTAAGTATTATCTAAGTTGTCGTCGACGTCATCTAAATGGAGGCCCAAGAAACGTGCTGTTTAGACGGGGTCGGAACAAAGGGAAAAGGGTGTCATATGATTGGGATTGGCGGGGCATGCAAAGAGGTGGCCAGTGTCATGTTGATACTCATTGCACGTAGGACATATATTGGATATATCGGGGTCTATTCTGGATAAGTAGGGGCTGCTACAATATCCAGAACAAACTACGCAAGGGTCACTCTCGTTTCTCGCGGCAACTCTAGCTCTCTGCAATGGGTGGTGATTTAACTCCAAGAACGCCATTCACTGGAAGGTAGTCGGTGAAGGTGTTGATGGCTCCGTTGTGAATGCCAGTCAGTGCTTGTCGGAAATTAGTTGCGTCCGAAGTCCGGTCGGCGTATTGTTAAAGTAAGTGAGGAAAGACCTCTTGATGTTTCTAGGAGGCGGTTCCGCTCCAAGCAGGTGGTTGCAGGGGTGATTTCTACGAAAACATCCCAGCAGAAACTGCCTGTAGAGGAGTTCAATATGCTCCATAATTGGGAGCATAAGCGTCTCACTATGTATGTGTTCAATGGGAGGCATCCTGTCGTAGTTCAGAGCGCAGTGTTCTGACAAGTCTGAAGCTTTTTCATCTGCGTTCCATAGAATTTAGGCGACCATATTGGTGGGGCGTAGTTGAGGACCGCCGACCGATTGCTTTGTAAGTTGCCAACAACGTTTCTTTGTCTTTTCCCCATGTGCTACCGGCTAGCGATTTGAGGACTTTGTTGCGGCTCTGTACCTTGGCGAAAATTGCGATCGTATGAGGAGTGAAGGAGCATAGACTATCAAAAGTTACAACTAAAATCTTAGGGTTATTGACAGTCGGAATTTTGACGCCATCGAATGCAATATTAAGTTCAAGTCTATACTCCTTCGTCCAGTTCGTAAATATGGTCGCAGTGGATTTGGTGTGGGAGAATGTTAAGTTCCGTGCTGAGAAGAAGCGAGAAAGGTCGGAGAGATAGCCGCTTACCTTTGAACACATGCCATCGATTCCATTGCCCGACGTCAATATCGTGCAATCATCAGCGTACGAGATTATGGAAACTTCCTCTGGTGGCTGTGGGAGTTTCGAGTTGTAGAAGTTAAACAGTAGCGGGGGGAGGACATCACCCTGCAGAGCCCCCTGTTTAATTCTTCTCAGTTTGGATTTTTCTCCTCGAAACAGTACGGATGATTGACGACCGCTCAGGAAGTTCATGGTCCACCTCTTCAGTCCTGGAGGGAGCGTTGTGTAAGTGACTGTGTCAAAGGCTTTTGTCAGGTCCAACGCTACGAGGATCATTCTGTCATACGGTTGTTTCTGGTTGAGGCCACGAACTATGAGCGTTCCTGACGATAAGTGCTGTGTTGGTATTGTATACTTTTCGTAATCTATGCTGGTGGGTAGCTAGGCTCAGATCGTGAGTGAAGGTCGGGAGTAGCAAAGTCTACACTACTGAGGAGAGGAGAGTTATCGAACGATAGGACTCTCTTATGTTGGCGAGTTTCCCAAGTTTCAGTAGTTGGACCACTCTTCCGACTTTCCACACATCGGGTATTTGAAGAATGGTCAGCGACAGGTTGAGGACCTTGGTGAGGTAGCTTCTTCCCGTCGAGCCTAGATGCTTTAGTATAAGCATGTTGATTCCGTCAGGGCCAACTCCTCATTGGTGAAAGTAAGTGGCGCGCAGCCTTTTGACATTTTGCGCAGCTGTCGGGTAACATATCACTTGGTTTTGCCTACCAAAGGGTGCAGTGCAATTGCCGACTAAAGTAGAACGCGCACTTCTCCGGGTCCGAAGAGGCATGGCTATTGAATTTCAATTCGGTCATCATGTTTCTTCGGGTTAGACAAAGCCTTGATCCCTTATTCGGGGATCACCGGGATCGGTATGGCATAAGGTGTCGCGCTCATTAGCTAAAACGGCTGCTTCGGCTGGGAAATTAGGGCGGAGTCCAGCAATTCTTCCTGCCGGGACAAAGCGAGAGGTATCACCTTGCGAAATCGACGTTCGCCAACGAATACGTCCCTAGAAATGGGTAAAGCCATTCGCCTTCACTTGGCGTTGTACTTTCACTGTCATTCAGCAGGCTGGAAAAGTGTTCCTTCCATAATATTCGTATGCTCTGGGAATTGGTTAACAGATCACTTTTATTCCCGAAATCCTGGGACGGAATACTAAAGTTTTCTCAAATAAATTATTGGCCAAGCAATATTAGTGTTAAATTGTTCAGGGAGAATGTTTTTCAAATTTGTTCAAATTATTACAATTAAGTAGAGTCAACTCTATTGATCACAAAAATTAATTAAGATAGTTGTTTTTATTTCATAAATTTACACTGTTGATTGCGAAATATAATAATAATAATAATACCCAATGATTACCCTCCTCCCGCCCAACCGACGTGAGGGGCGCAATCCGCGAACGAGCGGTATTAGCCGAGTCATAAAAGGCAAGAGAGTT